>NC_079298.1:5421963-5679463 GCF_023638135.1 Falco biarmicus | reverse complement strand
TAGGCCTGAGCAGGTGTTGGAGCCGGGCTCATTTCACAACTCAGTGGGGCCTCCAGACACAGAGTCTCTGTCGCTCCGAGCCAGTACCGGGATGAGTCCCCCTGTCCTAAGAGACAGGACTGCAAACTCAAAGAGACTGTGGCCTTTTTGTGCTTGCTCACTGCAAATGCAGGGGTTAATCAATAACCCGGCGTAATCTTTTCAAGGCTCCCCATTTGATCCTGTTGCATTTTGGCCGCACTGTAAATTCGAATTTATCACCTGATAAGGAGAAGATATTTGAATACAATCCCACGATATAACAACCACGTGTAATACGCTGGTATGCAGATTGTGAAGGGGAAAGATTTTCCTTATGAAAACCTTTTAAAATAACCAAAAGAAAATGAAAAAAATCCTAGCATAAAAACTAAAATGCAGATGCTCTCCTTGTAGAGAATTACAACCAGAGCTGAGCACGACATCAAACTAAAATGTCTTATCATAAGTAAATAAATGCATGCTTGTGCATTAAATGTATCTGTCAAGATTTCTTTATGCTGTTAGCTGGGTTTTCATTAAAGCAAGAAGTATTAATTTAAATTAAGTAGAGTGAGATCTTTATTATCAAAGTAATCAGCTAAAAATAAGTTGGCTAATTCCACTTACTTATAAACACTTTCAGAATGAATGTTTTCCATTGGAATAATTTTCAAGTGGTTAAAAACAAAGACAGAAGGGAAACTTGCATGAAGTATTCCACATCACATTTGCTGTGCTGTTGTTTGGTTGAGCTCTATTGGAGTCTAGTATGCAGGCACTGGAGCATCTACTATGACTGTATAAAATGTGTTTAATTGGCATGAAAAGGCACTAACAGAGTGCTAGTGTAGTTTCCATTATCTGAGCGGATATCTTATTTACTTTAGTTGAGACGGAGAACAAGACGAAAGTGATGGGAAACTCTGTGTGTGCGTGTGCGCGCGCATGTATCTGCATGTGTGCCTTGGGGGGGGGGAAATCACACACGCTATAAAACCCACAGCATTTATAATGCCACTAACCTCAAAATCCCCAGGAGAATGGATTGCAAAATGTTTTCCTAATTATAATTTTGCAGATTTATGTTTAACACGGTTTGCCAGTTGTGAAATTGGCAATGACGATAATACAATTTGACGGGTATTTCATGTTAAAAAATATGCATTTTTATAACATACTTTCCTTACAACCAAGTAAGAGAACCTGATCTGAAAGAGAAGTTTTATTTTTTATGCCACACCATACAAGTAGCCTGCTACACCTATACCTACGTGCGTGCTTTCATTGTAATTTATATAGGAGACTAGTCCGCATTAAGAATTGATGTGGTACTGTATATGTTGTGTTACAGTCACTCTAGTGAGTCTATGAGATACCAGCTCCCTGCTGAGCACATACTTATGTCAATATTTCTGTTAATTGTTGCATTACAAATTGTTACATATCCCAGTGGTGGGAGTTCACATTTGTGCCTGCAGTGGAGCTGACAACACCTACACGTGGTCCCAGGAGGTTTCAATATATTGTGGGATTTGCCTTTTGAAAACGTTATCACAGTTTATCAGTTCAATGTCATTCCACTTAGCACTAATAGAACAGAACCCTGAACTACGCCATAGTGCGGTGTATTCCCCTGTCTCCCTCCATGCACCAAGAAAACACTTTGAGCTTAGAGCATCTGCATGAGATTATCAAACCCAATCAAACAAAGTTTGATTCCCTTCTAGTTTTTGCATTGTAATATCACTTTTTTTTTCCTAAATATCAGCCTCTTCATGCTGTCACAGGAATTCATTAGTGGTGCATTGATGTTATGCAGATTCCTGAACCAGTCATACTCAGTAGAGGAGATACTTTGTTTGAATTTTAAAAATAAATGGCATTCATTTGGTAAAACTCAATAATGTTATTGACTTTAACACATGCAAGATTTGCAAAACCAGATTATAGCAAAATATCTAGATGCAATTTTATACACTAGGTACTTAAGGGATGAACTTAGAGCTGACTCCACCAGCCACCAAAGATTCGATCATAGCAATATATCCTTACTGCGCCTTGCAACAACCAGCTACCACCAGTCAGCAAGACAGCACATTTTTGTAAGATGAACTTCTATAAGCAGCATGAAATTGAGTTTGTGAGAGTGTTAATAATTACCGTACTTTCCAATTCCTTTAATTTCTGGCACTTCAATGAAGAGGAATCTTTCTTGTGTGAACTAAAACAGGACAGTGAAGATTCTCTCTTTGGTGACAGACATATGATTAACAGGCACATTTGCTTTCACCAACTGATCTGACAATTTCTAAATCAGGGTGGCAGATTAACCCTTACTCTGAAAAAAAGGCATGTAGTGGGGCAATGCATTTTTCTTGTCTCAGCCTTTGAGAATCCCTAGGATCTCAAAGGAACCTGCCAGAGCCCCAGAGCCATCAGAGGGGAAGCTCAGCTTCTCAGCATTCCTCCTAAACCCCAGCATCCTTGCCAGCTTCCTGCCAGTGGGCTTTATTGGGGGCACTGGGGGAGGGGACTAGTGGTTCATTGCCCCTGAAAACCCTCATAAATAGAGATTCCACAACAAGGAGACTCTGTGCAAAAGGCTAATTACAGCCTGGGGCTGCATTAACCTTTAGTGTGGGTTCCCCACTGGGATCTTTGTAAGGCTCTGTGTGTGTGCGTGAGCGCATCTGTGTGCTCGTGTGTTCACAGGCTTGCGTATGCACACACAGACCTTCTCCCTGTCCTTTATTTTCTCATTCTTCTCTGTGCTTTCCCATAGACATGTTTGTTGGAGGTGCAGAAAAACTTCTTCTTCATAGTCCAAGGATGATTTGTTCACTGGGAAAGTCAAGGAAGGGATCAGACGTCCCCATCTCCCCTCAGTGTCAAACAGAACTGGCTACAAAATTCCCTCCCTTAATGGAAGCTAGTGGTGCAAATTCAACAAAGACAATAACAGCCATCTTGTCTATGGAAGCCAGCTGGTACAAAACCCCACTGTCAATGAGAAGCCAACAAATTGTCTTTGGAAAAGCAAACAGAATACTATTAATGTGAGCCAGGTGCATTAGTAAATATTATGACAGAGGTAAATTTATTACTAAGAGCTACCAGTGGTCTTATAGTTAAGATGAAAGCTTATAGAGATCATATAGAAATTTGGAAAAATCTCTGTGCTTTTCCTGGATAGCCACCATAAGTAAGTAGGAAGACATAACTCACTAGGGTAGATGCTGCAAAATGACTATAATGGAGACCACGGTCTTCCTAACCTTGGAGATCCTATGAGGGAAAATGCAGTAACTGATCTGATTTCTGGTCTTGCCCACACAATAATCTGGCTGAGTGAAAATACCCATAAAAATGTCAGCCTGTATCTGATCTTCACATATCTGAAAGCTCACAGAAAAGTTACCAAAAGCCTAATGCAGCCTCATCGAGCTGATGACAACAACTCAGCACTCAGCAAGCTGTCATAGTGACTGTTTGTACTTCCTCATCAGCAGATGGGGAGGGATATGCACTCCTATCCTGCTGGATCCTACCTAACAAGTAATTCTAGTTACTGCTTGCCCTGAGATGCTGCTGTCTCACTGAAAGAGTGGCAGAAATCCAAACAACACAGCAAAGTGATTTGCTTGACTCCTTCCTGCAGGAAAATACACAATGAGGAACAGCAAGAAGCTGCTTCATTCCACTGAGGATTTTTACTTAAGAGCTCACCAAAAGTCCAATTTCTCCCCATGTTTTAGTCACATTCATATTTAACCATGGAGTTCCTTTGCCAGACAACAGGGACTCAATAACCAGCAAGATTCAACTGAAGTGCCTGCTTTCTTTCAGCACAGTGGGCATTACAGTACACACTACCTCTGTATCCAGATGAGATCTGCTCACGGAGGAGCAGGCAGGGAAAAAAGCTGAAACTTGCCACCAAAGCTACACTGAGCTGGTGCTTGTGGGCAGGAGGAAAAGGTATTCTGAAGTTTTTAACTACAGCATAATTTCTTTGGATGGATGGCAAACCCCTACAAGGCCAGTGTATCAGGCAGCCTAAAAGAACTTGGAGGCCACACAGCTATCCTGAGCTCCAGCCTCTGTTATGTATCTGAAAAGCAGATTCTGCTTGGTCCTTATCTTCAAAATGTTTCTAGCGAGTCCAAGAGGGTCTGAAGTGCTACAACACAAGCCACAATCAAGACCTTCACTCACAATCCCATGGGATGTCTCCTGGCAGGCAGGTGAGGATGTGGCAAGATTTCTACCACACACCAGCCCAAGTCTAAACACCTTCATTCGAGTTAAATCTCATCACCTTTCACTTCAGCTGCAAAGCAGCCTTTTTTGGAGTTGCCTTTGCAAACATTTATCCCAATAGATACTTTTGTGTAATAAAATAAAACCTCAGCAAAATAAAAAAGCTTCCCATACAAATGATAAATCCCTACCAAAGTCAGGTCTGCCACTGAATATCCTCCTCTCCTCAAGGACAAGAGGAGGCAAAAAACACATGACAGATGTTAATCACCCTCTTTAATGAACTGCTTGGAGATATTTAAATACAGTAGTGTTGATTGTGGTATAAGAACATATGTACAATAGTATAAAACAAAGTAGAAACACAATGTATTATTAATACACACTAATTCCTTTACATCTACTTAGGGGCATGGTGAAGGAAGAACATACTGTGTATTCTCACCGTAGCTCTTCTTGGATATAAAGAGACCCTCTGAAGCAAATTCTTCAGCCTACTATACTTCAAGAAATAGTAATCTAAAGCATCAGACATTTCCTATTAAAGTTTTAAAAACATAGCTTTAAGTCATACATTACATTGAATGCTTTAATATCTCATCTGATTCAGTAGGTTTTAAACCCCACAGAGGTCACATTTTGAAGCACTAGGCACTTTTTACAGCATCTCCAAACATTAAATAAAAATAAAAATTATTAGGAGGAATAGAGCCATCTGTAGAGGCTAATAATGTGTCAGTTTGATATTATTATTAATAATACTATTATTTCTGTTTCATGTTAGGAAGATCATGATTGCTAATGGCTATAAACTAGGAGTGATAGCCTTCATTCTGGCCCATCTGTGTTGCAGCCAGAGCAGCATGAGAGGATGCAGTTACAAAACAGTTGTTTCTCCTGACCCTATTTGGTGTCTGGCTTTATCCTTGCAGCTAAATCTAAAGCCTTGGCACGCCCAGCTCAGGCCTGTGATCTAGTTACAATGGGCTTGGGCTCGAGCCCTGCAACAGGCCTTAATCATCTTGTGACCAGGTCAAGGTCAACCACATTGTGGTCAGGTACCTAAGACTGATTTGTTTAGATGCACACTACAAGGTCCATGTAACTGAACTTCACCAGCCATGGCAGGAAAAACTGTCCTACCTAATCTTTGGAAAAGGAATGTGGTAGCAGAGCAATTTGGGTGGTGGCTTGCTATCAATTTAGAAATAGAAATGCAAGCCTTATTCTTGGTTCTTATCAAAGGTTTCCTTCAGTCAGCTCAGCTGTATGTCACCTCTGAGGCTTGGACTAAGAAGTAGTTCATATGGCACTAGCCAACACGCTTTCCTGCCTTTGCCATACGAGCCCAGAAAACCCACCTGGACATAAATCCAGCTTTTACATTTCTGGTATTGTGACTTGGGTTCAACACTTACAGTGACTCCCTGAAATAAATAATAATGATGATGATAATAATAATAAGAAGTTGTTCAACTAATTGTAAATATTATGATAAGAATAAATGAGGAAGCGTTTGTTGTCCAGAAAATGCTTGAGGAAATGCCACGTAAACAGCTCTAGATTAAACATTACAGCAGTGTAATTTCATTAACTGATTAAAACAGCAGTATACTGAGCAGGCAGTTTCCTCCTCTCTAATACCAAATACATACAGACAGCGCTCTCTCTTCCCCTCTATGTTACTGTTGTGGGTCATATTCAGTGCTGATGATTTGTAATTTACCCAACAGGTACAGGCACATTTCCCCCAGGTAGCATTTGTAAACAGAAATCAAGCTGGTGGTGTATTGTTTGCCTCAGAAACTCTGCAATTCTAGTGTGCCATAGAGTAGGCAGTGATGTGTAACCAAGACCAGTGATAAAAAGAAACTGCAATTGGTTTTTTTAAGGTACAGCTCTAAAACTGTACTATGTGGATTTCCATGGTGTAGCAGCACAGACAGAAATTACTTTTTTCCCCTCTATAAGAACTAGTTATCTGATTCTCTTTTGTTTCCCTTATTCCAATGTTCGGTTGCATTTTAGTGTTCAGAGCTATAAGGATGCATTGAAACTTATGGAGCCTGACATTTTAACTATCTCATCTTAGCATGATTCATCTCAATTTACTTTCTTCAAAAATGTAGCCTGGAAGAATATGAACCATTTTGGGGGCTTGCTAGAAGGCCATAAACTCCATTAAAGAGTATAGTATCAGCTCCCTTCCAAAGAGGCTTTGCTTGTTATGGGTCTCATCCTGCAAAAGGAATAGGTGCCTTCTGGGAAATGCCATGTAGTCTCAAAGGTTGAATTCACAAGACAGGGTGGGGGTGAACTAAGCCCTGGATCGAGTCCTCCATCCTCACAGTGTTTCTGTGCTCTGCTGTAGGAACAGCAGAACAAAGAAATTCACAGTTGTTTCTGCTCTGCATTTGAGCCTTAAGCAGTGCAGAGGTATCTCAATAGTTAAATAATGTGGAGATTATAAGAGCCTCAATAAATTTGATGGGTTGATATGAGCAAACAAAATAATTCATATGATATTACACAAGTGTCTGTTCAGAAAACACATGATTTTGGAACTATGGCCACAGTCTGACAAGTATTCTGGGGCAGATCCTCTGCATACATCAAGTGTCATCACTCTACTGAAGTCAACAGAGCTGTGACAACTTAAACCCATGGGGTCTCTGCCCTTTTGTGCACAATTCTTGTAATAATCAAATTGCACCACACACAGAGCCCTGGCCGCGCAACCATCATGGTGTAAAGTGCTTTCCAGACAGCAAACTGGACCACAGCCCACTTAATCGCTGAGGGCACAGCTTTCAGTATCAAGACTTGACTTTCATTTAGATTTCAGATGCATCTGAGCTCTGGCTACAAGGATATGAACACAAACTTTAAACATGACTCATTCAGGCACCTCCCTTTCAGCAGAGTGGACTCAGTAATCCACTGAGCAGACCCACAGGCAAACAGCGTTAAATAGCATTAAGGGGCTGTGGTGGGGAATGGGAGGGCCGCGTACATGGAGGCACACAACTGTCTCCCGCAAGAGTTCAACGACACTTAGCCTGGCCTGTTCCCCTTCTGCACTTGTAGTCACTGATACAGTGAAACAACAATATATCACTAGGCCTGACCCTTTGGCCTTTATGAATTATCTGTTTTAGAAAGATGTGAAACCACCTTTTATATCCAACATAATAGATATTTAGACATTGTAGATCAATAGTGAACAAGTTTTCTGGTTATAGTTAATGGGTGCCAGAGGGGCATTCTGACATTGACCTCTGACACCCTTGTTGACAAGAAATCTATAGAGAAAAAAAATAGGAAAGACTGCCAGGTTTAAAGTTATGAATATAGATCTACAGCGAATAATGGTAATTTTCATTGAGCAGAAATTTTTCATACTTTCAGTTTCAGATGAATTTCTCCAAAATCCTTAATTCTGACCAATGTAAAATTAATAACTGGCCCTTGGTGAACATGTGAAAACAACTGTTCAGCTGTATGACACTATTTTCCATTTGTTACTTGTATGATATTGTTCTGCTGTCAAAGATGACTTTTTCCTTTATAAAATAGGCTGTCATTTATAATTCCAAACCAGCACAGATTTGTTAAACAGCCACATCATCATGGGTCTGGTTTGGAAGAAATACAGGCTCCTGGTTCTTGAAAGAAACTAATCTAAAATGACTTTTAAAAGAAAATAAGCTTATAGGAATTTAACATTCTGATTTCTTACAAAGTTGGCTGCTAATATGTGCTGCCATCAAAGAAGTAAAATAATCCTTATTCTTTAACATTTCAGATACTTTTGCTAACCTCATATAATTAATCGATGCAGTGAAAGACTGTTAGTAAAGGTGGCAACAGCTATGAGTATAAAATGATATGCTATATCATCTGCTTCATGGTACTCGGTAAAGAAAGTTATATTCACCAGGAGCAGCTTAACCAAATCAGAAAAAGAGAGCTAATTTGCAGCAGTCTATTTTACACTGCAGCACAATCCACCATGCCTCCTGGTAATGGAATTAGCTCTGTCACCTCTAGTCAAATGAAATCCGCATGAAAGGAGGGTTGCCTTCTTTCCAAAGCATATCCCCTCCAACATACCTACTGTATTATTATGTCACACTCCAGTAACACTGCACTGAGGCCTCCATGGCCTTCCTGCAGCTAAGCACCACTGAGAACACATTTGTCCTGGCTGTTCTTTTCTTTTACCCCTCCTCTCATCTTGTGCAAGATGAATCGCTGCTGGATCCAGACTGACTCCGAGGGCAAAGCCAGGTCTTGAGGAGGTAACCTGCCTCCTACTGCTTAAACATTTTAATTAATTTTAACACTAATGCACAAATGAGAGTTAATCACTCTGCTGCGGTGCTTTCTAATTTACCAAGTTTATTCATTAAAACTTTCCTCACTGAACTTTGATTGAATGTCATGCTTTTTAAAAGGCCTCTCAGACAGCCTTAAGGCTTTTAAAACTGATGTCTCGGGTGACTGCTGAAACACTTTTTACAATTTGCTTTGCAAGGAAGAATGTGAAAGTTTGGTGGGAGAGGGACTTGAGAGACGCAGTTAAAACAAGGTTGCTTGGGCACCTTAATAACAGGGCTGCTTAGAAATACTCCAGTAAACACACGTGACTATAATTATCTGCTAAACATAAAAGACATGTCTTAACTTTTACAGATTCTACACCAAAACATTTAAAAAGTCTCACAGCGTAAAACTGTCCACATGATCATCATGCCAGCTTTTGTCATTTAGTGCAAGAATGTAATATATGCTCTATGACTATTAATTTTATGAGATTGCTTTAGATTATACTGTTATATGTTTTATTGCTGTGCTATATAACAAAAAGCGTGGTGATAATGTTATTTGTTTTAGATAATATATTTGCAATGTGTTTGCTAATCTAATTATTTTAGAATCAATATAATAAAACCTTAAGTACACAGTTTGGTCTATTAATTGCTATAACTAAAATCTGAAATTTATTGTTTAAATGGAGGTTCTTTATTTCAAATTAACTGAAGCAAAATGTAATCTTTACCTTTTTAATTAACTGTGTTCAATATTAGGTAAAAAAATACCTCACATTTCCAGTTTCTTAATGAAGGCTGCAATCAGAAAGGCTGACATTCAATCATACATTTAATTGGCTTTTTTAAAGTCATTTACATTACTTGGATCTCCAAGGAAGTTGCAGTTAAGAAAAGATTCTCTGCACATGGTTTTGTGGGAAAATTCACTCAAAACCTAGATGCACAATACCTTTATAAAAATACAAAAACCCCTGTGGGCAAACTATGTAAAGCAAAGTAAAAATACTTGTTTATTTGTGCCTCTGTCTATCTATGGGCACTGGGAGCTTTACACTGGACTGCTTAGGAATGTTCTCTGTGAAAGTCTGCAGTATCTATGATTTCATTCAGTAAATGCTTTGGGGTACACAGCTCTGCTTATTCACATTTTCTATTATATGTTTCTGTTTTATTAGAGTTTTCTTCTGCGCTCTTCCTTTATTTTGTGAAGCAGCTAAATTGTCAGCAAAGACAGTCCCTTAGGACCTAAGCTGTCCTAACCATCCAAGCCATTTCTGTTAGGCAGACTGCTTCATTGTTAAAGCCCCGTGATGCTGTGGGTGGCTAAGTTGAGAAAACTGCCTCAGGTGTCTCTATTAAATCCAAAATCCTGCCTGTCTAGCTAGTACAAGCTCGAAGTTTACTTAGGCAATGACAATGTCTAGCTAGACACTAAGGCTAACCTTCAAGTTTATAAATCATAGCCACTTCTGTATTTGAATCAACTTTAAATGTAATGAACCATGATTCTTACCTCTTCTACTGCCTTTACACTTCACCCACTGCCCTACTGCTTCTCCTAGTATTTGTTTGGGATTTCCAGTAGCCACAGCTCTACCAGGCCCCGTGGGCAGCCTGGAAAACAGGTTCGTGTGCATGAGGAAAATTACTGACATGTCCAGTGAGTCTAAAGCATCTGGGACAGGCAGGCTTCGCTGCATGTTTTCAGGACAATTGATTTGCGCATGAACTGTTGTTGTCTCACTGCTTCCTCATCAGTGATGAGCTCATGTCTCCAGACTGAGGAACAGCCGAGCTGTTTGAGCTGTGTTTGTGATTTTCTGACCCACAATTAGGGTATCTTAAGTACTGCAGTAATACAGCATCCACATTCTCAGCTTCCAGCACAATTGCTTCAGACTTCAGCCAGCCTATCTTCTGTTTTGCCTCATCTACCTGTTACATTTCTGACCGAGTAATTAAATTCTGAAAAAAGGCATTTTTAACAGCCTTCCTTCGCACCTGGGAATTACTGCAGATCTCCTTACATCACTCTTTCAGCACACTCTTGGGGTAACTTCTTACTTGCCTGGACTGTGCTGACAGTTGCGCTGTCTTTTTCAAAGTCAAACGAAGTGTCATGATTTTTCCTATAATCGCTCCCTCAAAATTCTCGTATTAGTGTTTCCTTAAGGACATTTTCCTCTGCTTATTCATATGCTGCTTCATTTAAATCTTTCTGTGTCTCTTTACCTTTTTGTACAAACACACTTATTAATGTAGTGTATTTTTGGATGGAAATGTTCATCAACTTTTCAGGAATGATTGCATAGTTTTTCTCATCTTCCTAGGAAATTTATGAATCGATATTTTCAGCTTCATTGCTGCTCAGATTCTGTGAAACAATCCTTATGTTCAGATGTTTCTATGGGCTCATCAAACTGAAAGTCCTATTGAATTGGCTGCATTTCTGTTTCCACCTCATTATGGTGGGTGGCACCGTAACACATGTACAATTGTAGCAGAAGTCCTTTCTTTCAATTCCAAACAGGAAACTTTATTAGAATAAGAATTATGGTCACTGAATTACTCCACCTCCTTCCTCGCCTCTGTAGTGCTTAAATCTAAAGCCTTCCCAGAGATCCTCCTCTTAACTGCATGTTACGGATTTAAGCAAATGCATAGGACATAGTGGCTATCTAAAATACCAATACTCCAACTATGTACTCATTTCCATATATACACGTGTCATATTTAATAAAATGGCTAGGTTGAAAACTCTACCTCATTATAACCAAAGACCTATAACAGCCATTTGTCTATAACCTGTGTAAATGCTCGTGTCCAAACCAGAAAGAAGCGACACCCTCTGATGTATGTGCCTCTGCTCAATCATGTCTGCACGGAACATCCCTAAATTAATTTCAAATAACAAATATGTTTGTAAAAATTGGACTTTGCCAGCAGGCAACTCACAAACAAACAAAAAACCACTTTCCTTTAAATACATTAGTAGTTATGAATAGCTAACCCAGCTCTAGTCATTACCTAGCAATGAAAAATTGACAATGGAGTTATTAGGATAATATACTTAATTAATAGAAATATTAAAAGATTCACCATTAACCTGCATTTGCTCAGAATGCCAGAGGGGTGATTAGTTAGAATGGCACAGAATATTTTATAGTACTTACTGCTCTTATAAGAAGTCAGAGAGAGGAAAATGGAGATCCATGCCTCTACTGGATTTGAGGTATGACCTTAATGGTATTCAAAGTTTTAAACGGGAATGAAGATAAAGAGGACATGGGAAAATTATACCTTGAACTTACTAAAGGGATTAAGACACATCAAAAAGATACAACTTTTTGTAAGATAAATGATATTTTAAAATCAAGTTGTTCCAAAACCTTTTTGACTGGAAGCATTATCCATCTTTAACACTTCTCTCAGTTCAACATCTGTCACTAACAACCAAATTTTTATCTGAAAACACCATAAACACCTCTTCATCATGTATCAGACACACAGTATAAGATGCATAGGGTAATTCTGTGAGTCAGTTACAGAAGGTCTGCAAACCACTCTCTCAGACAAATAAAATGTGTATGTATTTCAGGTATCTGTACTTCAGTGAAGCATAGGTTAAAGTTCACATTAGAAACTATTTGTTAAGCTGTAGAAGATGAAGACTAGCAGGGGTTTTTATAAAATTATAAAAGTTTGATCCAAGGAAAGGTAACAATAAAGAGTTGGAGAGAAGAATCAGAGAAATATATTGTAGCTTATTAGTGACTGTGGCAGACTGATGAATTTTGTGGAAGTTGGGACTGTCAGTACAGAGAAGTCAACAGCTGAATTCCAGAAGGCTCAGATGAAGCTGGCCTCAACGCATTCCTCTCTCCCAATACACTGATGTGTTTTGTCTCCTTTGTTATATAACCTCAGAACAGTTCAGGCATTAATAACAGTACAGTTAAAAGGAAAAAGAAAAGATCCCACACCTCATTAACCGGCTTCCTGTTTGAGAGATGGTGTGAGACCAAATTAGTGTATGTTTGGAAAGCACACTGTAAGAGTTAAGCATTGCAAAAGAGATGCTAATTTAGAATTAAATAGATCACTGGGAACCAAGTTCACCAACAATAAATCTGAATTCAGTCACCTGAAAACCCCAACAAGGCTTTGATGCTATAGAAATTGCATGGATTCTTCTCCCTAAATGTCTTCCTGTAGGCATGCAAAATCACTTAAAACTAATATGACAAGAGAATATATGTTGTTTCCTTGCAAGGTGAGTAGTGACTCATTAGAGTCGGTAGCCTGAATTGTAACTTTTAAAACTCTGGTTTTGGAAAGGAACCTCACATACGGATTCAAAATTTACAGCTTCACCATCACTCTTGTTAACTACCATTTACAAAATGATGAAATAAACAGAAGCCTTTGGAGTCCCACCCCAAGCACTGCAACAGCACATATATTCAACACAGAGCTGAATGGATGAGAGATTGAGAAAGTTAGCAAAAACCACATTTTCTTCCTTAAAGAAATATTTCCTACTGACAGATTTTGGATTGCATGCTTTTTGAAATACTGAAGCTATCACAGCATGTTCCCAGAGAAAAAACATTAAAAGCTAGTAGCAAATACAAACACATCTCTGTATGTGCATACATATAAAAACAAAAACACACCTACAAAAATAATACACACCTCAATAAAAATATTTACAAGCAAGTAATTTATTTTCTTGGGAAAAGTCCAAATTAAAATATTCTTGGTCATATTCAAGAAGGGCTGCTTGGCAAGTCAGTCTTGTCCTGAACATGCCTTTCAAACACTCCGCTACTGTAGGACTGCCTGGGTTACCTTGTTACAGCAATCTGCTCAGACACTGGAAAGGGAGGTGGAGGGAAGAAAGGCTTTAGAGCGGAATTCAGGAGGCTACTCTGTTCTCACCCAGACTATAATTAGCAGTGCTGTATGGTCTCAGAACCAAACCAGAGTTTCATTTTGAGCTAGCTTTAAGCTAATTTTTAAAATAGGAAAATTCAAGATAAATAGCAGACAAATGAAAGAGACTTCAAACCAGAAGGGAAAAATCCAGAGAAAGGATGGACCTAATTCACAAAGTTTAGATTAAGGTTTTGGTTTTGCTGTATGCAACATCATACAGTGCATGAGGATGCTCAGTTGTGAGTTTGGCTTGGATTACCAGACTTCAAAAAGAAGAGGGTTACTTTTCAAAGTACTTTTATTTCCTACTATGTAAGTAACATCTCATCTTGTCACAACCCTAGGCCTGGTGCGTCAGAGTGCAGCTGAGCACTTTTGATTATATGGGGTTTATAGCATTATTCATTCAAGTGGTTATAAAGTGACAGAATAGTCAAGAAATATTACATCTAGACACATCTAACTAAGAAAAAGTGGCGCCTACCTAGTTCACAAAAAATAGGATGGATTAGGATGAAAGAGCTATTTTTTATTTCCTTTCCTAAAAATAACACCTATAAAATGTATACAAAAAAGGTTCATTAGAGGTTTCAAAAAAACAGGCTGTGTGGGTTCATTACCCAGCAGGCCTGAGAGAACTAACACCAAGTAAATTTCTGATCAAGCCAAAACAAACTGTAATCTTCAAGGTGTTCTACACCAGTTGAAAGTGAAAAGAGGATAAACTTCAAATCTCTTAGTTCTCTAGAATTTTACCAGGAATCCATAAGCTCAGATTAAGGATTTCTTCTTCTTAGTGACAGACAAGTCAGAAAACAAAGAAAAAGAACAAAAGAGGGGGGGAAAGGGAGACTGCTCTACATCAACTTCCTCTTCTTCCTATGGGAAGAAGTACTCGGTGGACCTGGAAATCAAGCCATGCTTTACTCTGTCTAAACATAGAGTTTGAGGTGATGCTTCAAAGAATTAAAAATAAAAATATTTAGCCAGAATGGGATATCTTCATTTACTTTTTGATTGCTTTGAAAATTCCCTACCTCAGCTGTTATCTGGAGTAAGCAGGATGCAGGTATAACATGGGACTTGTGACCATAGCCTTGGCTTTCTTCTGTAAAACAGTGCTAACGCCATCTCAGAGGAGTTCTGCAACAATCAGATGAGGACTTCTATCTGTTTTAATAATGTTATAAATACTTTCAAACTTTGTTTCTTTTTTTTAAAAGCCAGTAGTGTATATAAAAAAAAAATAAGCAGAAAATTAATTTTCCCAAATGTCTTCAGTAGTCAAATAGAATTTCTAGCAAATACCAGGTCTTTAGAATGAAAAAAAAGTCTCCTGATTTTGGCATTATAATCCAAAAATTCTCATTAGCTTCTTCAATTCATTTAATATAATTTACCCCTCCCTACAAGTTTTTAGGTGATGGAAAAGATTAAAAAATTTCCCATAACTGTCTGTTCAGTATTTTACATTCACTGACCTTTTACGTAATTTGATATGTTCCTTTGGATGTCTATTCGAAGCTTGGTGGGTGAGAGCTTGATTTATAAACAGTGTATGCACACAGGATTTTTATGTACTTTGTTCACACCATCAGTTTTTTCTGTAGTCATTTACAGTCTGTTTGCAATTCATTAAAGTACTTTCCTTTTTTGTTAAAATTGCCTTTCCTTTTTTATGTTTCCATACCAAACTAGGTTTCTTTTCAGAAAGGACAGTCTTCAAATGCTGGTCTTGTGATAGCTGTTATGGGGTCCTTTGCTTATACTTCATGCTATGGATCTCACAGCTGCAGTAGAAAAAGGGGCAGATTGGCTTTGAAGGAGGCTTTTGATAAAAGTCTGGCTCTTTCTTCCCACTAAAATTCAAAGAAAGTAACTGTGAAAGAGCAGGGTCTTGGTTCTCCCTCCTGATACCCATCAGGCAACACAGGGCAGCGAACCTGAGCAATGATCCCAAGTGCACAATGCAGCTGAGGCAGAAATCTGATTTTGTTTCACCTGCTATTGTGTATGTGATAGTGAAAGTCCTCATGAAAGCAAGGCAGTTTTGCATGGGTTACACTATGCTTTTGTAAACCGTAACAGAACACTAATGATTTTTATTGGGAACTTTGGAAGGTATTTCCTTAGTATGTCAGATAATACTCAAGCTATATAACTATTGGATCTCTTTTTTCCTCTGTAAATATCACTTTAGCAAAAGCCAAATCATACAAATTTCAGCAACAACAGATGCACAAGAAAACTGTGGCACAAACAGAAGAGGACAGAGCAGGCAGTGTATAACACGTATTTTATGCTCTTAGTCTCTGGTACAACTTGATTCTGTTCTTCAAAGTGGAAATGACCTTTTACTGGCTGTCATTCACTTTCTGCCTCCTATTTTCCATTTCACTTTCTGAGCTACGTACATAAACCTTTTCTCATGCTTTAGGGTTGGTGGGTTTTTTTTGGTACCTCAGAAGGATATTTTCCCTTGCCTATAGTAAGACTGTAAGAATAGTACAGTAGGTAAAGATTGAAAGAACCTAAAAATTTAAAGCTTCTACCATTTTCTGTGTAGTTATCAGCAGCTAAGTATGCTGCTTTCCCAGTGCACAAGAAATGGGAATCTTCCCTGGATGAGACATGGAAGGAGACTTTTATGAGGTACACACAGTTCTCACAATATCCCAAGGCTGGAATTTAGGATAGCTCAAACTCAAAGGAAAGGAAGCCCACCTAACAAGTTGGCCAAGGATTCTGGAGGCGTAACTGATAGGTGTAACACTACAGTTTATGGGGACAGTCCCCATACTACTTACAGATGTAGCCATGGAACAAATTTGGATGCCCAGGAACAGAAACATCTCAAAGAACAAACCACAGAAATTAACATCCAGACCCCACTGTGCCAGCAGGAATTTTCTTTGCTTAAAGAGAATAGATGAAATTCAAAGCACAGCTTAAAAAAACTTCAAAAACTCTGTTGTTCCATCCCAGCTCCCTCATATCCCCCACCACTGAGTGTTTCTCTCCCCTCTGCCTACTACCAACAGTATCAGAACTTCCAAGAAACATTTTGCAGGATCATAGTGAACTCAGTCAGTGCTACTTACTGGAATAAAGCAACCAGCACTACAAACTTTTGCTGGAGTAACTATGTCTATCAGGAGTGTGATAAAAAAGGAGCTGATACATGGTAAACAGGACTGTACTGACAAAAGCCTCTACACAATACACAAATGGAAAGAAAAATTAATACATTTACAACTAAAAAAGGCAATTCCTCCTCTGTCACTAGCACTTCCCTCCGGTTTACTGCTATTCTCCTTCTGAGCTCATCTATACTGTGTCTTTCTGTGTTCAGTCCCAGCTATACAAAGCATAGATGCATTTTGTTCCAGACGATCACAACTACCATCTTCCCTCAATGACTTTGTATTTGCTGGGGTACAGGTATGCTCTGCTCAGCCTATTTAGTCACCTTTGTGCTATGAATTTGGGGTGTTCTGTAGCCTGAGTAATGGTACAACGCTTATTTTGTTAAAATAAAAAAGCAAACAAATAAAAAGATAAATACCATTCATATTTCTGTGTAGCTTTCCTTTAACAAAAGTAGCATATTTAACAGTGCCACATATTTGGAGGGTTAAAAAGACAGTCTCTTGTTTCTTCAGACATACCTTAGCTTTGTAAAAAAAATCCAAATACCTCCAAACATTCCTATCTTCTTCTAAAGAGTCTAAATACCTATTTTTCTCTCGATTTCCTTAACTGTTTGTGCTTGTGCAGAAGATGTACTGGATGAGGTGGTAAACTAAGGCTGGTGGCTAAATGCCAGACAACCAGGGGGAGTCAGGGAACGTGGTGTCGTTAGCTATTCAATAATCAAAAGAGAAGGCAGCTTTGAAGAATTTATATATGACCCAATTTTCTGTTCCTCTGCTACTTGTACATGTCATAATTTTCCTTGAGCATAAAACCTCCCTGTATGAAAACATTTGCTAGCAGGAAATCTCTTTTTGTTGTTGGTTACCTGCTTTGCTACTCCAGTTTGAGGGATTTCAGAGAAAAAGAATGGTTTCTTCCCTCTCCCTAGCATAGCAGCTAATGGAGAATGTTTCACTCATCTGTGAAAGTCTTTTTCTCTATCTATGGGGAGTACTATTTCTGATCCCCAATGTAGCAGTTAATAAAGTCTCAATAGTCTTTCCACCATTTCCCTCAGCACCCGTTTGCAGTCCTAAAACTCTACTGCTCCTGTCACTCTCCAGCCTCTCCAATCTTCTCTGCCAAATGATGTTTTCCTTAGCAGGAACTTCCAATGTAGCCCCAATTGTTTCTGTTTTATTGAGGGATTCCTCCTGAGTGGATTTTTCGATAGCATTTTTAACCACACCAGCAGCCACGCTCCTCTAAAGCAAAATTATCTACAGCTTCCCGAGATTTAATAGCAGTAAAGTTTTTAATGCTATCTTACTGAAGTCCCCTGAGCCTGCAATAGGTTCCTTCTCTTAATATTCCATTATGTCTGACATGCTCTTGCCATCCATGGAGAGAGATTGGATCTTGTACTCCAGCCTTCCAGACTATCACATTTCCTTCTTTTTCTAAAGCATACCCTGCTCTTTCCTGGAGGTCATTCTGCCTCTTCTCAGAATGAAGCTTGCACACAAACAGGCACACCACACAGAACAAGATTAGCCAAGATATCTCAGTTTGAAGAATATTCATTTTTTTACAAAAAGGCAAGTATTTTTAGAATATGTTTTAACTTCAGGTCCGACTGTTTTCCTTCTCTCTAAAAGTTATGAAAGCTGTTTTAGAATGAGATGTTTCTCAGTAGCACATGCAGGTCTCAACTCATGGCCCTGATTTGCTTGTTCAGATGCAAACCAGAGACCCCAACAGACATCACTGAAATCAGCAGTGCAGGGGACACACATTGACACTTGCATGCATTACATGACAAAATTAAGATCTTAGGAAAAAGGGAAAGGGTCCATGTAACCATGAAAACATGAGGTTAATACTCAGCAGATCAGAATTCAAATCCTAACTGTGTCAAAACCAAGTAGTGATGGTGTGCTCAGTAATACAGGTTTAAAGGAAGAGAGTACATAGCTGTCTGCACAAGTGTAATTCGGAGTAAAAGGCTCAGTTGAGATGAACGTACACTATGGCGAGGTGTTCTATTAACTACAGTGATGTTAGGGACAATTTGAGTAGAGACTTGTGTTGAGAGTTTTCTCAGCTAGTTTCCATTAACTCTGCAGGTAATAATGTGAGAATACAAAGAGAGTAGTTCACTAATATTTGAGATTCTCAGATAAGCAG
Organism: Falco biarmicus; assembly: GCF_023638135.1. Classification (NCBI taxonomy): domain Eukaryota; kingdom Metazoa; phylum Chordata; class Aves; order Falconiformes; family Falconidae; genus Falco; species Falco biarmicus. The sequence continues at coordinate 5,660,588 of NC_079298.1, read as the reverse complement.
CAGCTAATGTTATTAAGTGCGGTACTTCTGCTCTGTCTCTGAAAGATAAATAATATAGTACATAAATAATTTAGAAAATACATTTAGATATCTGTAAACAATCAGCAATTTAGAGTTATAATCTGCCACGTTGCTGTAGTCTTGCCACTTTGTCACTCTTTGGTTATGTATTTGTTTTCAAAGCTGAATTAAGACCAAATGTTTGGACACATTAGTTCCCTTCATAAGAAGGTTTTTACTAAGCCCAGTTCTGAATTCTGATGGTTAAAAATCAGATGTCTATCTTGCTGTTGGGCCTGCTGATGAAAGGATCATCACCTGAACCAATAATTGTTACCTTTAAGAACCTCAGCACTTAGACTGAACAGTGACAAAAGGTATAAATCACCTCCAAGGCTCCTGATCACTACCACTAGCAGTTGGCTCGTTACCCTGTACGTGAAACACTGATGCCACATTGTAAGGACAACAGCACAGACCTGGCCTGCAGCCAAGCATTGTGTGCACCAAGCATGACTATATGCTATATGCTAAGTGCAAGGCCAAACTGAGCCTCCAGTGACTCAGATTTTGGAGATGCAGCTCTAAAACCTCCACATCCTTAACATGTTCATGTTATTTGCTTTTTCTGCTTACTGACGTTCCAAGACATGATGGCTTGCATTGCTAACTGCCAACACTAATGATGACATCCAAAAATTCCAGTTATTTTCAGAGAGCAGAGCACCTCTGCATAATCGCATAAGGATCGCTACACCATCAACAGTTGCCAAGTAATTTTCATGGTGTGTATTTATGTATTATCGCTATTGTCTATTATTCTAGCATGGCAGATACCAACTGTTAATACTATGCAGTAATTCCTGTCATGTTCTCTAATGTCTGGTAGGTGTATTTATTTGTTTAGCCTCAGAATAGAATTATTAGAACTCATAAATTAAGAGTTGGTTGGTAGGACAATGGGAAGTATCTATGTTGATGGAGAAAAAACTGCTATGGTAACCTACCACATACACAGCTACTACAGTGCACCCGTGTACTTCTGCTAGATGTATCTTCATTTTATTCTGCTTAGCACTGTCTGTTTTCTCTCTCTTTGACTCTAATGCAATTCTACCACTGGTAACAACAATAAGAGATTAAGTATTTACCTCCTCTATTAAATATAACGTGGCAAAAACACTGCACTGGCAGTCTTTTACCTGTGCCATTGCTTTCCTAATTAGAATCGCAGGAGCATTAGTATGGCAAGACAACCTGATGTGAAGAGCACTGGATTTACTAGGGAGCTTATGCATGGAGTAGCTGAAGTATTTAGATGTGTATGCCTCATTTGTGAGCATTCAAACAATCCTAAAATGAATAAGTAAAATCAATCCCCCAGCCACCACTGTATTGTGAACAAAAAGATGAATCTATATGATAACTGCTGAAGCATATTGACCAAAAACTTATGCATCTTACTTTAAAATCTAACAAGAGTACTTTAAAATGCTGCTGTACCACACCTTGTCTGCAGAAGAGGACTGCTGACTGTGAGGTTTTAGAGTAAAGATGGAGTGCAATCTGTATGCAAATGAAATGTTAATTTGGCATATAAAAGTGAAATTCAATAAAACCATTTTGCACTGAGCTCTGAGATCACAGAAATCTGGCCATTCTTTGACTTTGTCTACTCACTGGATTTTTGCTGAATCAGTTCTCCGCACCTCTATAATCTCCTGTGCGGTTTATATATGTTGTGTGATTTAGCAAATAAAACTAAACAACACCTTTACTGCTAATGATGTGAAATATAGGCTTTTACTTGTGTCCACTGCTATTTAATGTCCTAAATATCTCCAACACTTGATAGCCAGGTTAAAAGCCATATTGATTTCCTTGAAGTTTCTGTTGCTTGCATTGCAAAGAACTTCACTAAAAAGCAGTGACTCAGCTAGGCAGAACATAGGGCGGTTGTTATCATGTCTTGGGTGGGGTACTGTAGTAAAGAAATCGTAAGAGTAAGAAATTCTGGACTCAAGCACCTGTTGACAACCTCTCTGTGATTTTCAATCACAATTGGAGTACTCTGCTAGTAAAATTCAACATCATTCAAAGAGCCAACAATGCTTAAGGAGTGAGGAAAATCAGAAGTTGTTCCTGTTTGAAAGAACCTGTAATTCAGATCTAGCAGAAGAATTTCACAGGTTAACAACGAAATTGCCTTCAATACTCCTATTTGTAATACAATATTTTGCTAACCAACTGCATGTTAATTTTCATAGAATCATGGAATCATTTAGGTTGGAAAAGACCTTTAAGAACCCAGCACTTTACAAGGATAAATTAGTGACTCATTAGTTACAGAGGTGAGATTTTAACCCCCATTTCACAGAGCAAGAATCTAAAAATCCTAGAGAGTAAAAGGCCCAAAAATTCTAACTTACATGACTCACATTCAATACCAAGCGGATATTTATGACTCCGGTCTCTCAGATTTCTTAATTTGGCAAAAGACCCTTAGAGGCAGACAAGTCTTAATTGTTCTCCTTTTGGAAAAACACACACCAATCCAGACGGAGAACTGAAACATTAGGCACTGCTCATAACAGGATTTATTTACCTGGCAGAGTACGTCACTGCTCTGTACTTAGTTTTATACTCTTCCTAGATTCACCACAAAAATCTACTCTTCATGTCTCTTGCTCACACACATAGAGCTTTCTCCACTATCATAGAATAATAGAATCACAGAATGGTTTGGGTTGGAAGGGACCTTAAAGACCACCTAGGTCCAATGCCCCTGCCACAGGCAGGGACCCCTCCCCCCAGCCCAGGCTGCTCCCAGCCCCGTCCAGCCTGGCCTTGAGCCCTGCCAGGGATGGGGCACCCACAGCTGCTCCGGGCAGCCTGGGCCGGTGCCTCACCACCACCCTCACAGTAAAGAATTTCTTCCTAATACCTAATACACTTTCCCCTCTTTCAGCTTTGTCCTGTCACTACAATCCCTTGTAAAAAGTCCCTCTCCAGCTTTCTTGTCAGACCCTTTTTAGGTACTGGAAGGCTGCTGTAAGGTTTCCCCAGAGCCTTCTCTTCTCCAGGCTGAACAACTTCATGGTCTAGAATTGCTGTTAATCCCAAGAGTGTTGGATCTTCTCTAATATACACAGTGAACAATCTGTGCCAACAACTGTCCTCATTGCTCATCCTTGCATTCAAACTCAACTCACACCTTGACCAGCCTGCCATATTACAAGCCAACCAAGTCAGCAACCCATTAAGTCCCATCATACTGTCTTTTCTGTGTGCGTATTTTGTTTGGGCTACTCCTTGTTTGCATAATGCACACACCAAGGCTGAAAACATGATTTTCTAGCAGGCATCCTCAACTAATTTTGTTATATTATACACAGTTAACAAACCAACATATTTTACACCTTTCTTTCACAGTGGGTAATCATCACTATGACATTTGCTGTTACGCTGTGTTGCATCTCTTGAATTCCACAGTACACGTATGTTGAAGATCTATTTACTTCAAATCACCTCACACCCTGGGGTTTTTCTGCACAGCATTTTGCCAGAGAGACTTTCCAAGCCCTTGGGAGTATATCAGTGTGCTTTTACCTACTTTTGTCTTACTTGCATAGTCCCTAAACTGTACAATTGCAATATATATTGTATTGGATAAAACTATGGATTTGACTCAGAGGCTATGCTGGTAAGTTTTTCATATAATTGTTCAAACTAAATTGACTAAGTTTTGTTACCCTAACTGCTAAAAATTCTTAATTCCATTTTAAAGCAGCTGGGTGAAACTGAAGAGTCAACATCTAGAGAAACTGGCCTTCTTTAGGATTTATATAAAGAATGAATATTTATTTTACCCATAAACTTAGAAAATCCTGACTTACTCCATCCAGTCAGCATTCCTAATTTCTAAGGCTGTCTTTGAAGCAATACGTAATAGTCCAGAAACCTAGGACTGTTTCCACGGAAGTGGCATTTCTTCATGTCTGTTTTGTGTGTGTTTGAGTTGTTGCCTGCAAAAATCTCTACCCTCTTCATGTTCAGTTCAGAAACAGCTGTTGAAACAGACTCTGTGCTTCAGAATACAAGATTTGCAATTATTATTAGTTAGGTTTACATCAGTACTTCAAAATTCTACTTTTGCTACCAGGGCATGCTGATGCTTGATCCTGGGTAGTCCGTATTGCACCGAGCATCTGGTGCACACACAAGCAAGCAGAGAAGGTGAGGATATGAGCTAAGGTGCAAAGAGTTCAGCAGAAAAATGGATAGCTGAACTGTTCACTTGGCAAACCAGTATGAAACAGTAATGATTTGCAGGCATTGCAGAACAGATGATCTTGAAAGATTTAAAAGAGAATATGTTCTTTTCTTTAAAAAAGAAATAATGACTTTTCAGATTTGAAAAAGTCTTTATACTTTCACTTGCTGTTTGTATTCAGAAATGATAAGTCCAGAAAAATTCCCCTCTAACAACTCCAAGATGTTACAATAAAAACAATAACAATAGTGGTTTTTCTATCAGCATAAATATTTATAGCTACATTTTAATAATTTTCTTGTCATTTTCATAATAGAAAATAACTAATGATCTGGCAGGTTATTCTAGTCTGGGGTTACTTATCTGCAGATCAATAAGAATTTTCTTACAGGTTGGGAGATATAAATTGGAGTGATCTTTATTTCAGTATCTCTGCCTCAAATGAGATGTTGCCTTTAATTACCCCACTAGGCAAAAGATTTCTTCCTGCACGAATGAGGAATGTGAGGATTCTCTGCTGTTTACATTGGTGAAAGCAACTGTTTTCCTTTTAAAGGCAGGGATGACTCCACTCTTCTGTCGTACCCTGGTGGGCTAAGCCCTTATGGTTGACAAGAATCCCCTGGTTTCTGAAATGGCTGTGGGACAAGCACTTACACTGAACACCTCCAGAGCTGAAACTGCAAGCTGCCACTGCACGAGCTGTAGACTTACCCATGCTGGCTGAACACTATCGTTTGAATAAAAGACAATCCAACAGGCAGTCCCAAGGAAGCCAGATGGATACATTCAGTCTGTGTCTTGTTAGTCTCACTTTTTTTAGTAAATGATTTAAAGCCCTTCTCACTCTTCCCCTCAGTTTTACCAGCTGCCCCAAATCACTCCACTGCAGCACTTGCTGACTCACCCACCCCACAAGACTCAGGGGCAGAGGGATAAACACACATTCCCAAAGGGAACTCCTCCTTTCAGTGCTCATGTGGATCCAAATCTCAACCCACTCTCTGTGTGAATAAGCTTAGCATTTTAAGAGCAGCTCAGCCGTTAGGCATTCCCCTCTCCAGGAGCAGCACATCAGCTATGTGGCACAGCTAGCTCCTGCGTGGGGAACCAGAGCCCCAGGTGAGGCTGTGGCAGGGTTAGGAACACACAGGCTCACCTGCTTTCCTGGCCACAGCCCAGAGCTGAACACGTCAGCTGTGGTTCAGCAACAGAGGTTCACTCCTGGAGCTCCTAAACTGAGGCTTTTTCTTACACCATTAAGATGAACCCTAAAGACTGTATTAGTCTTGCCAGGGAGTATGCATTATTCCACAAGTTATCTATCGCAGCTAGTTGTTCAGAAAAGAGAACTCTGATGATACATACAATCCAGCACCAAGGGTGATTGAGACTTATCAATAACAGCACCGTTGTGCAGAATATTTTGGTCAGTGGCGAAAGAAGTTACGCCTGGTTTTGCAATGAGTATCAGGTGTTTGGTAATTGTGTTCAACCCGGACTACAGAAACAGCAGCTGCATATGGTTTAAATACTGTGCCTTAAAGCTAACACTTGGATTTATTCCAGCAAATACTGTATATTTAGTAACAGCTGATAACAAAACATCATTTCCCATGCTATGACTAGTCTTTAAGCATCAGTAAAAATGTACTTAATCAATTTATATTAAATTACTGTGCAATCACCATGGCAGTTTAAGGCTATGCCCATGTATATTAGACATTTTATCAGATAATTATTATGTTCCCTTAACTTCTGAGCATTATCTGGTACTTTATATCTACACAACTGGTATCTTTAAATAGATATTTTATTATACCTGGAGTACCTCAGTAACTGTGACTGCATTGTCTTTAAAAGGCATTTAAAGATGATACTTTTTAATTGTCTATGCTGTGCCTTTTGGTGTAGGTGCCTCATAAAACAGCAAACACTCTCAGCAATAAACAATGCAGCAGCTCCAGAGCAGCACTGTGCAGCTAGTTGCCTTCCTCCTGACAGTCAGCACTGCACGTACAGTTCAAGACTACACGGCCTGGCCAGGGCTCCCTGGAATGCCCTACAGCCCCAATGTGCTCAGGTCAATCAGACTGGCACACAGCTTGCCCAGGAAGAAAAAACTGGCTTCAACCCACTTCTACCTGCTGCTTGGCCTCACCTAGGGATTACAGTCAATGGTTCTCAACCTCCATGATATACTGTGCCTCTTCAAAGCACTTTACAACCTTTAAGACTTAAATATGGTCTTTTTCTGTGCTGTTGCATAAGGGACTTACCATGCTGACATATCTCACCAGGCTTCCTGATAGCACCCAGTGATGCAGCACTAGCACCCCCTCCTTAGTTCTGTGGTACAAGCCTGCATTGCTGACGAATGTGAAGACAAGCAATTTTGCCATAAAGTAATCATGAACCAAGTCTTTCATCCGCCATGGTTTCACTGGGCTTTGGATATGGCTTTTAAGGCACCAATACAAACATTAATTTTGCATTACTTCATAAATTGGCCTAGCACAGTTGCTCTCCCCACTGAAGGAGCTGGCAAACTTTGACCTTTCTCTACCTCTGCTGCTTGCTTCTGCTGTGATCTTGTGCAAGTCCCTTTATTTCTCTATATCTTACTGTCTAAACTTTAAAAAAGTAAAATACTGAAGCACATATGCTACTGAAATTTTTGCCTGCAAATGACATGTCTATGCACAGGACTGTGTATAAGAAAGCAGCATGCACTTCTTGTGTGTCCCTACCAGTGCAGTTTTATGTTCTGATGTGAGATATAACCATTTTACATAATTACAATTTTAAATGTCTGTTGTCAGGACCTATTTATAATTACGGAAGTGTTTCCCCTGAGTACCCTTAGCAAGTAATTTCAGGATCAGGATAAATAGAAAATAAACTTATGCTGGGCTGTGTAGACATTTATCAAATCAAATGATTACAGAAAATTAATCTTTCTGTAGTGGTCTACAAAGTCACGAGAAACCAAGCGCATTTTAAATGCCTGAACCTCAATGGTCGGGGGAAAAAAACCCCAATACCCACCCCCCCCCCCCCCACACACACAATCACGTACATTGGCCCTATGAATAAACCTAAACATGAAGCATTTCCTTCTTTTTCCTCTTACAGTCTCACTAGACCCTCACTGTGAATTTCTGTAGCAAACCAACCAATTGGATGGGCAAATATTAGCTCAGTTTTCCAAGTATGTTTGATCGGAATTTTTCCAGTTGCTGTCTTAGGTCATTTCCTTTTTAAAAGTAGGATTTTCTGAGAGACTTTTAAACACAATCTTATATTTATGTGGCCACCAGAATACGAGGCAGAAGTGTTGAGTACTCTTAGAGGGAAGAATTTGCCCATTATTAATTGAGATAATTTAATGACATTCAGGGAGTTTTAGCTTATCTGGACATACTTTTTTTTAACCTCAAGTTTCTTTTTAGGAACTATGTAAGCTAAAATACTAAGGGCCAAATTTGATAGGAGATTTTGATGCTTTTGCAGTTGTCTCATTGTAAAGAAGGTCATAATGTGGCCCTGGAAGCATCAAGAGCCTTTCCATTCTGCCCTTGGAACCGACAGGCACTTGACCACCAACAGTTAAGACTCTGCTCATACATCTGTTGCTCTCCTCCCTTTGAACCCTAGTATTTTCATTTCCAGATATCCATGCACAGAGCATGCTGCCTTCCAACAGGTGATGTGGATCTCTTCAGAGACAGTCCGTGTTGAGTATTCAGCAGTTCTACAGCGAAGCAGCCCGTGACCCTGCCACACCTGAAGGAAGCACTCCTGTGATGCACTCCAGCTACAGCTGAGCTGGAGCAGCTCAGCAGCCCAGGCCCCACCAGGCATGGGCTCCCCTTCTCCTGCACTCCAACAGGCACTCCTGAAGCCACATATTAATTTATTGTTAATACCTCATTGTCTTGACATTCATAATGTGCTAAGCTGGGAAAGTAATTAAAGTTAATTTCTGCTTGGGGGAGGATGAGAAAAGGTGGAGGGAGCATCCTCACTGTAAATTCTTATTCATATTTCTTTCCTGTTTTGTGATTCTCAATCGGAGTTTTCTAATAACAGATCATTTCTTTTTGTCTAACTTTAATCTGGCCCTGCTTGACAAGCACCATCCTTTTCATTGAAGGGTAAGACCACTTAAAGAAAGGCCAATAAGCCCTTGCACTGCTCAGCTGACTAGGGTGATTTGTCACCCTGTGCAGTGGTGGTCACACCAATGGATTTATCTCAAGGTAAATGGAGATGCTGAGACCTGGGACCTGGAGCTTTGATTAAGGCCCCCTTTTTGTAGTGTTGATAGATGTTGCTTGTGTTTATCTATTTGAAATGCCACTAAATCTGTGAATACAATGGAAAAAGAGAGTAGTTTGCAGCTGAAAACATATTAGTGATTTATGTTTCACTAAGAAGCACAATAAAGAGACAGAGGCTATTAAGAGGAGCTATTTTCATGAGAAATAGTTCTGCTTTAAAACATTATCAACCACACCTTGATAAAGACCTACATGCATGCATAATGGTGTTTACTTATCCCTTTAGTTGAGTGCAATATACATTTGGAATGTACAGCCCCAAATTATTAATAAGCTGGTAGACGTTTTGCCATGCAAATGCATAAGAATAAGATACTTTGCATGTTAATTGTCTTTCAGAGAAAAAGCAAGCGTAATGCACTGACCCGGGACTTCAGATAGACTCCACATCCCTTAAAACAGCTTCAAATCCTACTGACCATTATTGCCAGCATTTATTCACAACATTTTAGTAGAAATAACTAGTGGGGTGACACAAAAGGATTATAATGCATCGATATAACTTATAACATGAATCAATGTCAACAAGACGCACCCATTTAAATGAATAGGGTCAGATGAGAATGCTGTATCACCCTGACTCGTGTGACAGTTACAAATGCATAACCTAGTATGCATAATAGGAGTGTACAAACCAGTAGAGATTTGTAAACTTGGTTCATTTCAAGCAGAACTGACCCACAGGAATGGAAAAAGGAAAAGCCAACTGAGCTGTCTAGAAATAAGTGATTCTGTAGTTTGTTTTTTAACGAAAGGCATAATGAGGTTTCATTTTCTCAAGCTTGAACAGAGAACATGGACCTAAAATGTTATTAGGTAACCAAGCTGGTATTTATCTACAATGTTCAATTAAAAGAAAAAGATAACACACTCGCTTCCAAACACATTTCTGTTTACAAATGCAAAATAAAGCTTCACTGGTCTGCCTCATATATGCAAATATATAGGCACACTGCAATTACATGTCTGGAATTAACTGTGTTGTGTTATGATTTATTGAAATGTTCTGAGGATTCCTCTTCAGCACTAATGAACAGCAGTGGTGGGGGGGAAGGCTGTATAATGTGTGTGCACCTGGAGCATGAAAACTAGTACAGTAAGTTATGTACCTGTAGGGTGATACTCCGTCTATGGCTTGGCACTGCAGCGTACTGACAGTCTAGCAAAGCTCTTAAATCTGGACAACACCTGCACCTCATTTGCTTTACAGAAGCGCCATGACCTGACTGCTGATGGTGAGCCCTCCCTTTCATCCTTAGGATTATGACAAGTTATTAATTGCCACCATTAGCTGCAGCAGCCTGCTTGAGATCTCTGCTGCTCTCTGGAGGTGAGAAACTATGTGCATGTGAATGCAGAGAGAAAAGCCGTGAAGCATCGGGGCAAACAGAGCAACAATCTGCCCAAAAGGGATTGTGAGATTGTGAATAATTTATTAGAAAACATTTTTCTTTGTCCTTCCCACAGACCCACAAATCCTCCCTAAGCACTCTTTACCAGCCTTGCAGATAATGTACTTACACATCTCAGAGCTTGCTAAATAGACTGAACAGGCCACAGAGTTCACTCTTAACACGGCTTCTTCAGAGTGCCTTACACAGATGAAACACTCTCATCCTTTCCTCTAAGTCCTTCCCATGGAATTTTTTGTAATTAGGTAGAAAAGTGAATATAAAATGACAGGTTAATGCTTGGAAAACATTTTTTCCCCTTTTGTTTGTAACTGTGTACTGAATTTGTCGGTTCCTAGCTACAGCGGACCAAATTTCAGCATGGATTCACACCTCATTTCACTCTTCTGCATGCTTGCTTGAAGGTGCTCAATCAGTCTCATTAACATTTTCAGACAGCAAACATCATATCTCACCACCTAATAAAACGGGTTGAGGTTGAATCTGAGACAGGAGGAAAAGCAAGTTCATACTAGGGTAGAGAGAAGAGTGCCAACTTTAGTAACAATGCACAGCCACTAGCACACTATGGGTAGATTTGGCTATAAGTAAAAGATCACAGTTTTCAGAGGGGACAGGAAGGGAAGATGATAAGGACGAGATATGAAGATGTCAGCAAAAATAGCTTTGAGCGAGTTGTGCTGGTATGGAGCACCTGAAGACTATCTTAAGACACACTCATGCTTGAGCATGCCCCAGGATCTTGGTCTGGGGATCAGCCAGATGCGGAGTCCTCTGGAGAGTGTTAGAGATCAGCTGCAGTCTGTGCATCCAGATTCCCCTCCACAGAAATCCAGAAAAGAGAGCAAGGGAGAAAAGAAGGGACTGGTTATATGTCTTAGTCTCACCCAGATCAGGAGTTAGAATGTGGCCAGTGATTGCTCCTGAACTAGAAACTCAGAAGGACTTCAGGAATATAGACATAGTCCAGTGGTGTCAATTAAAGAACCTGAACTGTCAGAGGAGCCAAAGACCACTTTCCCATATTTTAGCAATCCTTTCACAGTATTTACCAAGACATCCAATACCATCACATTCAATCTCTTAACAGAATAAAAATATTCCATATTTTAACAGAATATTTAAAATATGCAAATTTTGCCATCTGTCCAAACTTTTCAGTTCCTCTGCCTGGTCATCTTAAACAAAGTGTTTCAGTGCTTGCATTTATGTGTGGAAATAAATTACATACAGAACTTAATTTGGTTGGGTAAGAAAGGATGCAGAATGCTTTTGTAAGCCATATGTAGACAGAATGTACTTATAATTTGGATTAGAAATAAGAATTACCACTGACTCTATCAGAATCCTCTCCAAGAACTACAGAGGCCAAACTTTTTATATTTAGCATGCAATCCCATAATGGTGTACAGTGTTCTTCTATTTGTTATTAGATTAACATAAGTTTTAAAGTATCTTCTCAGGTTTGTTTGTTTATATATATATCTATACACCTGTATCTCAAGAGCAGCACAAGATTTCATACTCCACATGAAAGCAAAATCAATGTGGAGGTAGAACTTTACGGATTATAAACTATTACTAATAATAGTGCTAAAATATATGCTACATCTGAGTCTACAGAAAAGCTTAATAAAACTTTTGGTCAAAGTAACACAATTTTGTGAATCATCTGGGCCACTTCCGATGACATCCTCTGTGGGACACGCTTACACAAATAAATAATGCTATAACCTAAACGTCACAGAGGCAGCCCTAGGTGCTTGTCAGACTGCAACCATGCTACCTTAGCTGGAACACCAATCCCTTCCATGCGGTTGCCTTCATGCCTGATTTAATGAGTATGAGAAACTCCTCAATCTGAGCCCCAGAATAGGAAATTGCTCTTAAGGTAGAGGTTCAGGACAGAATCCAAAGAGTTTGGAGCGGGATTGAATTTAACTCCTTCAGCAAAGAGTTCTGACCATTCTGTTGTCATGTAATGCTCAACTTTTTATAAGAGCGATATTCCTCTTCTTTCAAAGAATACTTTTAGGCTTCTACCATGAGAGGATGATTTGGGGCTCATGACTCTTAGGTGGAAAGAAGCACTTTCTTTAAGCCTAGACCCTGGCAGATACTGTCATTTATCAGTTTGCTCAATTCCCCAAAGTCCCTTGCTTTTGGTCAGTCTTTCACAGTACTAAAACACTGAACATAAAACTCAGCTTTTCAGCTCTAGTTTGGCCCTGTACCTTTGCCCAGACACATGAAACACAGGTGTTTCTGTGCCTCACTTGGAGTCACCAGTTCTTTGACCCATCAGGCCTAACCTCCTCCCCATCTCCTCTTCCTCCTAAGCCCTAAGCCTTGAACTCGATGAAGAGTGCATCACACCATGCACTTGTCTTTTGCAACGTGCATGAAGTAACACTACAATTTTTTTCAGCATTTTTACATTAAAAATTACTATTAAAATGTGTGAGTTATAATTCAAACATAACTTATAAACTAGTTACAAGAGAATACAGAAATTATTCTATGATTCTATGACACAGAAATGAGGAAGATGTTTTCTCCTTGTGCCACAAATCTCCTTTTGTTTTTTTGTTATACAGCAAGTTTAGAGTCCACCTATAAAACTACCGTAAATGTTTTGAATCCTTCATTTGCCAGAGAGAAAGAAATCAGATTAGAGCTGACAGTTACAGGCTAAATGAGAGGCTGGGTTTTCACATTTCAACTTGGAGACTTTCATTCCCGAGTAGTTCAAAAACAACTATTATATGTTGTCTGTAATCAGACACATACAATGGAATAATCAGAGAAAGGATTATAAAGTATGAAACATTATCACAACTGAATAAAAATATCTGTTTTTTCATAAAGATACTGACAGAGACATTTTCTGTTTAATGTATACATTTAGATGAGGCCTGAAGCCTTTGGCATCTAACTGCTTTGAAATCACATCATTAAGTCAAATAATTATTTATCACAGATAAACAAGCAAGGAGCGTTCATCCAAATAAAGTAACAGTGCTAAGTATCATTAAAGACCAGCAGACCTTCATGCTTATGTGCCATTTCAAGTGAAACCCTATGAAATACCAGGAGCTGAGAGAAGTCGGGGATGGCAGAAATTCAAACAAGAGAGCAGACTGGTGCTGGCAGAGAGCTGGCACTCCCCAACACCAACATAACACAGCACTGTGCTGCACAAAATTTTCTGAAACAGTCTTTAAAAAAGGAAACTCATCTATGGTAGACGTGCTCACTGCTCCTTTGGCCAACACACTGGTTCCTGAGAAAGCCTGAACTATGCCTCTCTGTTCAGGTGTCTTGGGAAGAGGATGATGCTGGACTTAAAGTGACATGAGCATGGGGAGTTTTGTGTTGACCAAGACTGTGTTTCAGTTCTGACTGTACGACAGAAACCCTTCTTGCTAAGGATGTTTTACATAGCAGAGTGCAGTATCTTGAGAAGTATAAAGTGTATAATCTCTTCAAACATTATGTTGAGGTTCAGGTTAGCAATATGAAAGCACTGGTGAATTGTGAGAGTGTCTCTCAGACAGCTTAAGAGATAATTAAAGTTTTCATGTGGTGTGGCTGATTCTTTCTGGGTTTCTGAGATCAATAGGCTAATATTTAGAATGCACTATACTCTCTGCAGTGTATATGATGTGAAATATACTGATCTTCATCTAAATCTTTTAGACTACACAGAAAAACTTGTGAATTAAAGTAACCTCTGCTGCTTACATGTTATTCTTCAGTTTCAGGTGCTTGATTTTGCAACTCAAACAATGTTCTGTTTGTTAATACTGTTTTCTTATGGAGCACATAAAAATGCACTTTTCCTTACATTCATCGTTCTTCGATATAAACATTAAAATATTTTAAACAGGAAAATAATTTGTCTGTTTTAACAAGCCAAAATGCTATGCTGTCCAATACGGACAGTTAACATTTTACCAGCTTCATTTGCCTAACATAAAACTTTGTTCTTCTCCTCTCCCCCAAACTGCTCAGTAATGTACCCATTAATTTTAGTTCTTAATCACAACTGATAGTAGTCATGGAAAAACAGTTAATATAACCAGATAGCACTGCATCAACCCAGTACTCCCGACTGGGAGCTCACTGGGACGAGGAACTAGTATGCTAGAGAACTGGCCTATTCAACCATGATGCTGGTGATTAGGATTTGCCTGTATGTCACAAGTGCAGAAATACAAATATCAGTGGTTTTACACAGGCATGGGTATGTGCGCACATAGCAGCGCGCAGCTTTACTGCATCATGCTCTATGTCATTTTGCAGTGCTCGGAAAGAAACTAGCAAGTTTTGAATTTTACCTTGACTTATGGCTCCAGAAGAGCAGTGGGAGAAAAGGGAAAAGCAGTCAGAGTTCTAGCAGAGAGAGGTAAATTTAAGAACCATAAAAACCTCCTTTTTGGCAAAGCTAGGAATCCAAAGCTCACATCTAACCCACAACTGTGCCTTTTCAATGCCGTTTTCAGAACCAAACCTGTCTCTGATGGAGGTAGCATGTTACAGCTGACAAAGTGAGAGGCAAAGGGTTAAGCTGTGAAGCAAGCTGTGTACACACCCCAGGTATGTTTGTTTCTGTAGGAATGAATAGAGTCACTGTGAGGAGGAGCAGAGTGTTATTTTAACACCTATTCTCTCTTCAGCTCTGTGGCCAGTTCCCATGTAACTGAGTGATTCCATGGAGGAGCGAATCCATCTGTGTTTTCTCACCTGCAGGTGTTGGGGTTTTAATTAAAAGCTCTAACTAATATGTTGCTATTTTGTGAAAGGATGTGAATTATAGCAAAGGCAAATTATGAATGATAATGAGAGACAGAATAGCTCACTTGGAACCATTTTCTGTGTGCTTTTTTCCTCTTGTAACATTGGAGAATGTACTTTAATGAAATAATCAAGGATGAACACTAATTTGCTCTTGTGCCCTCTTTCTATGTGCAAACAAGACAGAGTTTCATTCGCACAAGGGATTGCACCAATTTAATAAGCACAACCACTTAAAGTGCTTGACTGTTAGTGAAAACCTTAAAATGCATGAAGGAAACTAGACTTCTTACAAAGAGCTTAAACAATCCTGCCTTCCAAATTCAGACAAATGTAGGAAATTCATTTGCCATTTGCAATAATTTGGCATTCAAGCTGCTGCACTGTATATATCCAGACACACAGCTGAGCTTCAGCAACCCATACTGGACCATCCCAGCTCTCTGAATCTCTGGGCAGTTTGGATCCTTTCTGTTTATTAGTATTAGAAAGTGGGTTTGAACACAATGTTCTCACTTCAATGCAAACATTAGGACTGGAAGTATTTCTGTGTGTTTTGTATAGTGAAGTATGCTTTATATCTAAGAATCTCATTTTCGGAACAGAATACAAATAAATCTGTTATGGCTTACCAGAACAGTCCTACCTTTTTCTCCACATATCTGACATGTTGGGTATGGGAGGACCCTTTTAAAAAACTTCTGTAAAGGCAGTCATCCAAAATCTCCCTAAATGACCGTTAGTATATCTCTTTATTATAACACTCCGCCCCATATTCTTGCTTCTTCAGATCTCATCATCTCACAAGGGCTAACAGCCAAGAGACCCAAGGAAACAGTGCCAGGCTGCCCTTAACGCTCACTGAGAAAGCCAGTGGGAGGAATGGTAAACAAAATTGACCCAAGGAGGCTCACAGAACCTGGGTCAATGTCAGCAAATTCTGAGGCATTAAAGAGACATAATATATGGTGCAACCTACAACGCAATTCCAGAAAGATGTAGATCTCTCACTCCCTATCAAAATACACAGTATAGATATGTCTCATGCCTATAAAAATTACAGAGAAATAAACACGCCATTGAAGGTGAAATAATAAAGGAAAAGAGGAAGGTGATGAAATGATGGAAAAGAGAGAAGAAGAGAACTGGCAATGGCTGGGGAAAAACACATACACCAAAAAAAGAGCTGTTAGGGACTTGTGAGTGGGAAATAGTTGGTCATTAGGTGAAAGTGAGTAACTAGGTGCTGAGGTAACAGGGAGTGAATGGGAAAAAAAAGGAATGAGAGAAAGGCAAAAGTAACAGGTAAGAACAACAGAGGAGAGAGTGATGGAAGAAGCCCTATGCAAGAAAAAGCAGTTGCTAATTACAGTTAGGTGGATTTGCTGCAAACGTAACCTATTCTATTCTATTAATCATTAGTATTTGGGTGCCTCCAATAGTACATGAAGTATACCTTATTTGTCCTCTGGTCCTTTCTGTGGGGAAAGATGTGCATTCAGTGGGTGTGGGTAAATTCCTTTTCTTCTTTCTTAATATACATGTTATTGGGTTTTCAGTTTAGAGATGGCAAGGTCAAAGAAATACTCCTTCCCTTGCACAAATGTGTCTTTGAGGCATCAGGGAATTCAAGAATGAGAGAAGAATCAAACAGAGCTTACAAAAGGAAAGAGATCTTTAAATGTGATTTTTTCTTCACCAGTTGCTTAGGTATTTTTTGTTCAGACTTTTGGGATCATCTCACCTAAGAAAAATAAGACTGAAACCTCTAGCACTGGCCTTTTTTCCTTCCTCTCCCTGCTGCTTTCGTTTCACTCTGAACAGGTAGACACACCAGAGCTCTGCTTCAGACACTTAGCTCCTACCCAAGCAGAACACCCACCTCTTGCACCTGCAAAGCTGACACTGAAGCTGGAGCAGATGTAAGAATCCAGCACAGCCTTGAGTCCCACTGCCCAGAGATCTGGCTGGGTGCAACAACGCACAAGACAGGAAAACGGGACCTTTTTCTCAAGGAACCTACTATATTAATTAATTTAACCTAATTAACCTCTTGGCTCTTTAACCACATCCTGCAGTAGGGTTCAGGAAAGGTCCCCTAAGACTGTCTTAGATGACTGGTATTCTCTGTGTGTGTGAGTACCACTCCTTCTGCGTTCATAATTATATCTTTGTCACTGATCAGACTCCTCATCCTTTTATCAATCGTAAGTCACATACAGACAGAACTGATATAACATTGTCACTTGCATGTCTTGAGGCTCTGACACAGCAAGAGTTCAAAGCACCATAAATTAACATACGATATATCGAGCACTCTGAGCACTGCAACCTGGAAGTAGCTGGGAACACTGCAAGCACAAGAGCCACTCAGCATCAGATACCAGTGTGTGACAGGCACCATTAACAGTGTGTTTTTCCTGTTCTTAAGGAAGGTATATCACTGATCATTATAAATGGATAGTGATTGTAAGGCTAAATTCCCATCAAGGGGTTGATGAGTCATTAAAACCCCTCAAGCTTTGTTCTCACAGTTTATTGCCTCATCATCATCACCACCCCTTCATGAAATTATTGTCTTTTAATTAGCTCTAGCCCTTTCATTACTATCTGTATCATTGCAGAGAGAGAAATACGGAAACAGCTCAAATAAAGTATCTGACTGCCCCTTCTGAAGCTAGTAATAAGATACTAGCATAGTGTCATTTAAAATTATGGCCTTTATGACACAGCAAGGTAATTTTTTTCCTAAATGAAGGAAAACGAGGATACATCTCCTGGTTCTGGTTCCAGTGGTACAAGCTACTGCTGAAGCTTCATTCTCCTGCCACTAGGAAAGCCTTAGTGGCTCCTATCATCTCTCAGCCTCTCCCACCAGCTCAAAAGGTGCTGGGCTGCTCAGCAGAGGGGCCAGTAGGCACCAGCACTGTGAGACTCAGCCAGCAGAATACCCTGCATGGGACCATTTCACCTGCTATATGGTAACACTCTACACTCACAAGATTCCATGTCTCCAATGGAAGATGTTGATTGGAACATGTTAAATAATAGCAACCATCCCAACTGTAGTGATCTCCTGTATTTAAAACACGGGTTTACATGCTTCATAAATTTCAGTATTTGTAATTATACGATATATATGAACAGAGTGAGTGAAAGAGAGCATATATATTATGTGAGGAAACAGCATTATCGATCCTGTATTATACAGTGCACAAGAAAATTAGTTAACCATACAGCTCATTGGTTTAAAGATGGCAGTAAAGTTTAAAGGCATTCTGTTGTGAAGTTAAATATAACAGCCATGACACAAATAGAACAATCGCTTTACCCGGATTTCCCTGGCAGCTAAGGAATTCATGGGCTGGATCCTGCCCCCAGCATGCTGCTGCAGACCCAAAATAACCCCACAAGAACATGTGGAGTTACTCCAGATTTACACCACAGTAGCTGGAACAGGAATTTGGTTCCAGAGGTTTAAATAAGGCTTATGTAATAAAAGGAGAATTTATAATGGTTCCCTGTGGAGCTGGCAGGCAAGGTGAAAGCTCCATCTGCTTATATCAGAAACGAAGTTAACAGAAATGGACTTCAGCTCCCCACCACAAGTTATTTTATCTGAAAGAGCTTTGGGTTTTTTAAATGAAAACAGATCATAACAGAGTAGGCAAAACTATTTACTAAGGGAGGTACTCCTGGGAGTACAATCCTACACAACCATGGGCTTCTCCATTTTCAGCCATTTCCAGTTGTGTTCCAGCTTTTAGACCACTTCTACCCGAGGTGGAGGCTGGCTGCTGTGGGAGGAGGGCTGGCACACCAGCTGCAAGTCTAGTGTGGATATTGGTGCATGGCAAGAATGGGAAGGTCACGGGAAGCAGTGAGACTCCCAAACTTGAAACCATATATCCCAGGTCTCATTCCTGCTTCTGCCAGGCCTTTGCTTTGTGACTTTCAATGTGTCACTCACTGTTCCTTCTCTTGGAGAGGTGCAAGATGGATGGGGACTATAGAGGGGATACAAGGTCTAATTATTCCAAGCAGGGAAGATTTTCTGTTTGCCTAAGAGAATATTGTACCATAATACAAAATGATACCATAGTACTTCACATTGGCCAGCCCTCTGGAGTCATCGATAGCTCTACACCAGGCTGCTAGCTACATGCAATCGGGAAGGGGAGTGGAACAGTGGTAGTCAACAGAAGATACAAGGAATTGCAGAAATAACTGGGTAGGAAGATGGAAAAAATAATAAATTCTGCATTTAATTTCTCTCCCCCCATTTCATACAAATGTGATCTAATTTAATTTCAAAGAAATCTCTCTCTTGAATGCTTCGAAAAGGTTAAAATGCAATTTTCTGAAACTAAGTTATTAGATAGAGGAATATTAACCTTTGAGCCCCATAGACTTTTACTCTTTTTTATCTCCTTTTCATTTTTGTTTGTGGGTCTATTCATTTTTTTGTGATCTCCGTCATGTTGCTAGGTAACAGGCACTTAGCGTGCAGGCATGTTAGTCTATCTGTCTCTCTGCTTGGTCTGTCTGGTCCAGGCTACCTACTTCCCTAGCGCTTGCTGCCGGCAATGCAGTCCCTTACAAAAAGCATTTATCACAGCCTCGCACAGTAATGGCCACTCAGTGGAGGGGAAATTGAGCTGACCTGAAGGCCAAAGCTGTTAGGGAGACTGGTGGGAAGGGTAAAAGGGTCACAGTACCCTTTTCCCACCCACTTAGTGGGCAGTAAGCAATAGAACAGCAGTGCCACTGTTTTCACTAACATATCCTGAGGCTTTGCACCTGAAATAAATGTTTGTTTGACATTAACAATAAAAAAAATAAAAATCTGGTTTCCTCACAGAAACTGGTTACGCTATTTAAACTTTAGCAAGGTAGGGGTAGAGTAGAGAGAACAGCTTAAGATGAGATTTGTTGTGCACTTGGGACAATGTAATTATTTCATTTTGATAGCAATAACTCTTGTACGTTCCCATCTTTGATTTAGAGAAGGCAGGAATCACAAAACCAAAAACAGCAAGTCTTTTGTTTCCTTTGGGTCAAAAGCATCACCTACCATGAGTACCTGAAAAAAAATGAGTTCTGTTGACAAAGGAAATAAATAAATAAATAAAAAACATCACCTCAAAATACCTGATAAGCACAGTCTGCTTTACACTTCTGAATGGTTATTGTATAGAAGCATTCTCTAACGTTAATCTAGGTGGTTCTTTCAGGGTGATGTGGAAGCATTTACAAATTGAGAAACAAACTATTTTCCAATAAAAACCAGAGAGGGGAAAAAAATGGGAAAAAAACCCCATCTCTGTTTTCCCTTAATAACCTAAACCTCCAATTTCTTCTAGAGATAATATGTGTTCACAAGAGTTGCAGGACTGAAATCCTAAAGGAAACAGAGAGCCTGGCTTTCTGAGCACATTTTAGAATGTCATATGTATTTATCTTGCTACGTTACTTATATACAGGGACCTCAGGCTATACATCAACCCCTCACACAGGTAAGGCATTCTCAGGCAAGTAACACTCTTCACCATTAGACCCTTATTGAGAACCTTTAACTGGTGTCATCAAAGAGCAGGGTTTGGTGTCTATTAATTAGTAAAACCTCATTGCTTATATTGCTTTTTTTTTTATATATAGACACAGAACTGTTAGAACCATAATAAGATTTCTACTGCTGTATCCAGTGTTCTCAAACAACAATATTTAACCAACAAAAAGAGACCAAGTCAATCTCAGTTTTAGTGATTCCCAGGAAAGTCATCAAATAAAAATGTGAACTTTAAAATTGATCAGGATTAATTTCACTGACACTGTATCATAACATATATCTCTTTGGAGACTCATTTGTTGGGCTGCAGATGCAAAGAAAGTAAGGAAAGAAATAAATCAGAATACAATAAGGCAATTAGACTTTTGCCATTGATAGAATACTAAAAATGTCTGATTTATCAAAGCATTAACAAACAGAAGTAAACACAAGACGTATATTTTCCTGCAAAATACCTGGTTAGGAAAAATAAAATAATAACCAAGACCATGTTTATCAATAAATTTAATTTCCCAATATTGTGCCTTTCAATGTGGAATGCTATTTCATCTGCTAATTTCAAGAGTGCAGCAATATAAGATGATTTATCACATGAATACCAATACAGTTAAAATCCTATTCTCATCTCTATGAAATTGCCTTGCTCAGAAGAGAACATTCTCTCCTATACACTATTATATGCATATTAAGGATAAAATATTAAAGATTTACATGCACACACATACACATGCACATATACCAATCTAATTTCACAAACGTTATATTGAATTTCAGTGTGATTATGAGAGATTCCTTTAAAACTCAACAATTTGGAGCTCTGCACGATTTACTAGAGATCTAGATAGTGGTAATACTCCTCATAATATTACAAAAGGCATGAAACACGTATTTCACAGTTGTTCTCTTATAATAATACAATGAAAACAGTCAGATTGCAGGTTTTATTTCCTATTTCTGGCTACAGTGAGGTAGAATCTAAATGATCTGATGTACTGCTGGCTCATGCATCATATTTAGGCTGCTTACTGTACTCGAACACCTGCAAAGATGGCAAAAGTGCAGTTCATATAGTGCCATCTTAAACATCTGAACAGAGTTAAGCCTTAATCTGGAGAGAAGATGGGATGCTGGGTTACCTAATGAACTTTAGAAATATCTGACATCAGAGGGAACAATTTCACCTGTGAAACAGAGAAAAGGGCATAATACTCACATGGGGTCCCTACAAGGGAATTTTCCTGTCATTATGTATCAATCACCGTGGTATCCAAATGCCCACTAGGGCATCTGAGCAGCTGTAGAGAATTTCTAAGTTTTCCCCAAAATGTTTGTCCCTCAGAACAAAACCAAAGCTTTTCAGAGCAAAAGCAAAAGGGAAGGAGCAAAAACCTAAAGGAAATTAACTATTTCAAAGAGAAAACTGAGGGGTAGGAACTCAAGGCAGAGGTAGTTAAAATATGAGGTAATATTCCTATAAATGTCTGAGCTATCATTGGTTCAAAAGTTCTAATTTTAATTTAGACTTTTTATCAAAAGTAAATAAGAAATCAGATGACAGAAATAAAGCCTAGTGAGACATTTAACACGTAAATGTGTAGCACAGTACCAGTATAATACAAATGGAGTATAATTCCCCATCAAATCCACAAGATTAATTTTCCAACCAATGTTCAAAACTGGATACACATTGTCTCTTATCACGTGCTTATTCAGAAAACAAATTGCATACTTGTGCCCTGATCTAACACATGCGTAACTAAAAATTTCCCTAAACAAATGTGAGAGCCAATTTCAAAAGGCAATCTGCAAATTACTAATTTAAGAAGACTGAATGAAGCATACAGTGCTCTTTCATTGATCTGAATACAACTGATTGGGCTACAACAGATAGATCCACTTTCTATAAACAGCAATGGAAAAACTCATCACTGAAGTTAGAGAGGGTCCATAAGCAGAAAAAGAATTTGGCATTATTTAAGTATTTTTTTAAGGATTATAAGGACAGTGAAGCACAAGTGTTTAACTGCTTTTGTATGCTAGTATTTATTAATCATAATCCTCCAGGAAACCAGACCAGATGTCCTGAAAGAACCCGGTCTCGTCACTTAACTGATAGCAAATCTGGAAATAATAGTATAATTTATTGAGCACAGTACCAAACTAACTCCAAAAAGCTATTTTCAAAACAAAGCGGGATTGTACAGACTTTGAAATAAAGCTATTGTACTTTCTCTTCTTTCCCCCGTTATCCATTCCTGAAACTATAACATATTGTCTCTTGTCAGGGACCAACATGAAAAGGAAATTACATGGCTGTCTGAAGTTATGTCTTCACTGCAAAACAGTCTTTCACTGCAGCTTTGCATTGATGGCTCTCTTGATGTTACAATATAAGCAAAGAGAAGGCCCAGTAGTTTTCTCCTAGTGTAACTTGTACAGGTCAACCTCAAATTGTGGGAGAGAAATAACCACAGTTAACTACACTGGGATGATAACACCTCCAGCTCTCCTGTAATTATCTCTTATCCTATTTTGCAGAAAAAATATGCTTTAAAAATTCTAAGCTTTTACTGAAAAAAAAATGAAGAAAAAGTAGGAAAGGTTTAAGAAGGTAATGTAATAAGGTCTGTCTCTGAGTGTGAAAAGAGCCTGATGCAAAGGCTTTTTCAGGAGCAGGATTGTCTCTTATTTACCTTAGTAGGTTAACAACATCAAAACCCAATAATCAAGCACAGATGTTGCTAATGATTCACTGTTGCCACTTTATAGAATGAGCAAAGAGATAAACCTCTTCTTTCCATATTTGCTGCATTAGGATGCAGCACAGCTCCAAGTTCTCATCACTGTTTTCTGCAACAGAAATTCAGACCTTCTCATCCATATTAGTTTACACCTGGATTTACTTCCTTCTTAAATATTAATCCCAAGCACCTTACAGTTACCAGCCCTCCTCCCCATTGCTTCTCACTAACAACACAACTAGCATGTTTCCTAACAGCTTCTACAATTAGTTATTATTTCATTATATAACAATTATGACAGCAAATTTGAGAGCATAGTAACATTCACTGGATTTTAGATCAAACTGACCTAAACTGCACTAATCTGAACATAATTATAATAGGAGCAACAAGGAAATTTTGAAGCCCAGATGATTGCTTTAGAACTGAGGATATTCCCAGAGATATTAGTATCAGTGAGGGACTCAGTTCTTACTGAACATCAGGCGCTGAGTCCCTAATGATTGTCTGTCCCCTTGAAGAAGTCCCCTGAGATACCAGCAGTTCCGAAACAGGAATTCTTCAAATCATAAATATTGAATTATTAGATTCAGAAATATTTATTAAGGAAGAATTTATCAACTACAAGAGAAGAAGGCAGTCAACACCAACTGATCTTCCATGGAAACCGGATGCTCAGGAGATGTCGTCTGGAAATCCTAAAGCAGAATCAAGTCAAGTGACAAGAGCAGTCTCCATTCTTACCTGTCACACCCTGCTGCCTGTGCTCTCGTCTCACAAATAGCCTACCCTGCTGTTCAGACCGTTCAGCTGCTTCAGAAACAACTTCTCAGGTGCTTCAGCTTGTAAACCAAACCAACATAATTATGTCCCAATTTATTTTAATACGTAAGGCTAGAGAGTACAGCAGCCCAGAAGCTGGTTGTCCATGCAGCACAGCCAAAGTCTCCAAAGAGAGAGCAACTCAGGCAGGTGAGAAAGATGGATCAGAAATCCCCATGTAAGATCTTTGCACTGCCTTAAAGAACCGCTTTCAGGCACACTCAGCCTAAAACTGTGAATTGTATCTCTGTATCAACAATTCCTTTTACAAGACTCTTTCATATGTCAATCTTTGATGAGGTGCTTAAATCTTGTACGCTTAAGAATGTGTAATTTTCATTACAAATGATGGGCTCAATCTGTAACTGTCATTCCTATCACAGAGCTTTACACACAAGCACCACAAACCCACAAGGAGCTTCATAGCACCAGGCTTGCTTGTGCTAAACATCATCTGAGAGGAGGTCAAGGTGGAGGAGAGAGGATTTGCCTCATCATACTCCAACGCCAAAAAACATTTGGAGAAAGGAAGCAGCAGCAGCCTTTATTCCATTAACATGGCATGCAGCGGCTGCTTTGCAGTACCAATCACTTTTTCAAAGCAACAGGTTTGCAGTCCAGCTTGCACCAGAAGCTCAAGAAAGTTCAGCATTCTGCACTGCGCATTAGAGTCCCCGTGCTGCTCTCCCCTTGCACATTAGTTAATGCTAGAAAAATACAGCTGCCAATTCTCACGTAACAGCTGAGATTTGGTAGTTCTTAATGAAATACAAGCTGTGTTAACACGAGACATGTTAAAACTGTCGGTTCAAATATGTGTTACTAAAACAGTCAGTAGTAAGCTTCACTTGTTCGATAGGCTGTTTACAGACTTACATACCACAAGTCCAAGTTAATGTGAATAAAAACTGAAACTAAAGTATGAGTGATATCCTTTTGATGTGGCTTATGTGTGCACTTTCCTTTTATAGCAGATGGATATTTTTCTTGCAGGAGATTAAGCTATAAATTGGAGAATGTTTTCCTTGACGTTTGCCACTATGGTCCTGATAGAAATGAATGTGAAAAATGAGTGTGAATGGTTTTTTGTATATTAAATTGCTTGTCTTTATGCTCCTTGAAGTTTGTGGATGCTGAGTAATGCTGTGCTGTGCCCTGCATTCTTTTCATAGGTTCTATGCTGGCTAAATTAATTACAAGACAAGCCTTTGGAATTAAGTGTATTTTAAGTTCAGAGGCATCTGTTTAGAGTCTTCTAATACCTCCAGCCCCTTTGGAAATATACTTGTTAGTATGAGTGGTATAATTTTCATTTCCGCTGGCATGGTTATAGTAGGACTTCTTTAGTTTCAGACACACTTCATTTGACCTATCAAGGGCATAAACTCTGAACACATTCTCTCATCTCTTTTGTTTTCCTAGCAGATAGAAGTGAAAAAAATCATTTAAATATACCCTAAGTATTAAAAGAATGTTACTCCTGCTGTTATTCTCTTTAAATACCAAGATGATTGTTATTTTTAAAGAAATAAAAATGCAAGAGACAAAATGCCTTGAAGATTACAGAAAACTGTAAGAACAATGTATCTTTCTTCCCTGTAATTGGTGCAAAAATAAAATGTGTGAATAAAGTATTAAATATCAAATTCATTAAGTGGAATGGTAGCAATAATAAGTGGGAATAAATTGGAAATAAAACTGAGAGTTCAGGAGGCTTAAATTCAAAGCAGGAGTAGATTTCACTCTCTGAAATAATAGAACTTTGGTTTTGTTTTATAATTATATTTTGAAGGTTCTGAATTTCACATAAATACTCAACTGAAGGAAGAAATTCCTCAAATATCTGCTTTTATGGAAAGGATTAAAGCCTGGCAGATCTATGACCCACAGATCCCGAATATTCTCAAGGATGCAGTTCCACCAGGCATTGCCCACAAGGGAAACTGAAGTTCAGACAGGGCAGCACAAGTCCACCACGTCTACAGCAGCGTTCCTACAGCACACTGTGTGCTCAGCGAGTGCTGAATTGCAACTCAACATAGACAGCAACACATATCTGAGCCACACTCGTTCACTTCCTAACAGAAAACGCAGCTGAATAGGTTGTCCTGAGACATTTTTCTGCACAGAACACACACAGCTTTGTCACTTCAGGGTTCAAGCGGTGCAGTTGCTCTGCAGTGCCAGAACTGTGGGAAAAGCAGTGTAAAAGAAGAAGAGGAAGGTGTTATCTGGCATTATAGCTGCTGCTATTATTGTGGCTGCTTCCAGTTCATGCTGGTGGTGGCCACAAGAAACATTTGGCAGACACAAGGAGCTTAGAAGGAAGAAACACAGTGAGGAAATACCTTATTGCAAAGTAAAAGAACTGATGCAGAGGAAGGAAAGCTTATATCCAAGGGGAAGGAACACTTCCCTACAGATTACGCTGTAGGACAACTGGAGCCATCAGCTAGTGTGGAAGGCCAGCCATCTGTTGGTAAGGAAAGATCACACTCTGCACTTGATACTGAATGTATTAACTAACACCAGGTCTCCAGTCTAAATCTGAGCCCAGGTACTCTGATGGCCTCCTTTACCTTCACAGTTTCTGTAATGACTGGTGTGTTCTGATTTTCTGCCTGTTTTTTTGCCACCAGGGGAGATATAGGGTATTTGTTACCAACAGCTGAAGCCCTGCAATCAGAGGAATTGGGTCTCTGTGCAAACAAAATCAGGGAAAAGCCTTTTGACGGAACAGCTTGACACAAACATGAAAGAATCAGCAACTAGGTCTTCTCCAAGAAGCACCTATACATTAGAAAGATGCTTGTCATTTTTACCTGGCTCCTTTATTGCACAATGGTCAACTACAGGAATATCTCAAAAATCTAAAGAAAGTGGAATCCCCTTCTTTCTGGACATGCACTGGAAAATTTTACTTGCATCTGCAGATATTTGAAAGCCCTCATTATGATACAGTTACTCTGCTGTGTAAACTGGACACAGTTTAAAATGTTATCAGCTGAAAGTGAAATGCCAAAGTACACAGGATTTAAAAGGTCCTCAGCCATCAAGGGCTGTGGCCAAACTAGACATATCTTAGATTAAACATGTCAGCTAGCTGGGATACTTGTCATTGAAAGCATATCTCCCATGCAGACCCCAGGGTGCACAGCATGACAGGAGGCTGCCTGCAGTGCTTTCACTCATTTCCACACTTTCCATTGTTTGGTTGTTGTAAGTGTAACACTAACTTAGAATTAATTTCCTGACATTCACTTGGATCTCCAAACTGCACTCTTCTATTACCTTCCTTTCCCCATCTAAATTATTGATATGTATTTACAACCTTATCTTCACCTTAATAAGTTTGGTTTTTTTTTTGTCTGGGAATTATATTGTGATGATAGTCAGAGCACAGTTAGGTGGTTCTGTACAGAGTACATTGCAAATCCATATGTATTGTAAATCTCTTTCTATGGGTTGTATTAATATTCTGCATATACCCTATCAACCCATAATCTCAAAGCATTATTCATTTCTAAAGCACTGCTCATCCAGGTTTTGCATTAGCTTTTTCCTTAAAAACTTAACAGATAGAGAGTAAACTAAACTGATGTGGAAAAGCTCTGTTCATTGGAATCCAGGGAAAAAATAAATTGTGTTGGCACATTTTACTGTGTTTCTGAACAAAGCAATAAGGCTCCAACCTTAGCTTAGAATAGCTGGAATTTTGGAACTCACTGAAAAAGTTTTCTCCTGGAAGATGGATTAAATTGATCATTTTTTCCTAGACGGAGTGCACTTCAGACTCATTTTGCTTTGTAATTAAGAAGAAAGCCAGAAACATCATTTACACATTAAGAATTTAATAGATATATTTTTCTAGCTTTATGCATTAGCACAGGACAGCCCATTAATGAAATAAGTCTTCCTTCAGGGTCAATTTAGATGGGCTGTAATCTTCTGCAAATATATTGCAAATGAGGATCATTTAATGATCTTAAAACTAACTGCCAGAAAAGGATTGTTATAAGACTTCAGACAACAAAAAAGGGTTTTGGCATGGCTTGTGGTACCTTTGTAATTAGCAAATGTTTAATTTCACCCCACCAAATCACAAAACTGAAAATATTATCTTCTGTGGAGGTCAGTTTCAGACTTTCCAACCTGGGAGGTTAATTCTGATAAAGGAAAAGCCTGTGGTTGTATTTGTCAGTCAATAAAGCAGCTCCAGCCCTCTTCTCAAATCTGGATGCTTCAGTTTGACATCTGAATCCCACCTCTGTATGATCAGATCCTGACGTGCAAGGAAACCCTAAATGAAAGGGTTTAGTAACAGCAATAACAAATGGGTGAGGAGAATGAGTATTTTGCTGAGGCTAGAATTAGTAAGTCTAGCTCTGGTAATTGGACAGCCATATTTTTTCTAGGCAGTCACACAAAAGCACTTCTTCATCTCCCACTTTGTGTTCTGTCTGTATCAATGTCTCAGATTTCCCCATGTGTCCCTAAACTACATGAATGAAATTGTATTTTGTGCTCCAAACTACGGTAGATGGAGTCTCAGGAATATGGGAAATGTATGTGCGTGTGTGAAAGCAGGCATTCAGGGACCCGGCATGTTTTGTAACCCACACGACAGTCCCTCAATTTTAACTGCTCTACAAGCTTTTTCTGATACTGTAGTAACACCTCTGATATTTCATCCTGCAGCGCTTAACAGTGTAAGAGCAAGCAGAGCACCTCGCTAAAGTATTTGGACACCAGACTGAAATGTTTATGTTTCAAAATTGGACTCGTGGAGTTTGTATAATGAACCATCACAACTGCTATCGACTCACACCTTAGGAAATACACCATGCACTTCATTCACAAATACAGCTTGCACACACACTACTGACATTAACAGTGAGCATTGTTAACACTGAGAACTGCTTTCTCCTTCTCTTGATAACAGGATCCTGTCACAGAATTCCACTCTGCCCATGAGAATTGGTACCCACTGACAGCCTGATTCTGCAACATCTGGCAGCTAAGCGTGAATGATAAAACGCAAAATTTCCCCTGGATTGTGACCAGACCACAATTTTTTTGCATCTTTACTATTTGCACAAAGTCTTCTTTCTAACTCATCTTCCTACCAGGCATAGAGATGTGCCTTCAGCAAACAGACTAGCCTGAGCGTTTCAGTAGCCCATGCAAGGAGCAATTCATATGCCTTTCCCAGACTGAATTACAGTCTTTCTGACAGTTTTTCTAAGGTGTCTTACTCAAATAGATGGGCAATTTGCTAGCTCCATTTTGAAAAGTTGGTCTCTGTAGAACATTTCTGATTTCTTGTACCAGTAAAAACCTTGGAACAAATTTTCTATTAGTACAAGAAACACATTCTCAGTTCTATAAAAGGTTTCCGATCTCTCTTCAAGCTTATGAGTAAAAGTAAGTAATTTTCATATTTTCTTTGCCTTCCTTCTTTCCTTTCTTTCAAAATCACTTTTAGGCATTATTTTTAGTTGAATCACATTTACTTGTTTTGTGTTTCATACACTAAAAGTAGCATTTTTTGTGAATGGTAGTGGAGTAATGATTGTTTTGCTCTTGGCTGGAAATTATACCAACGATTTCAACAAAGGCCCTTTTAGGTCAACACCAAATATTAATGGAAATTTCAACCTAAGCTTACTTAAATCTGTCTAGGTGCTTTTAACAGAAATATCTAGAGTTCAGGGATCTGCATATCCAGTAGTGACTTTGAACGGAAGTTAAGGATTCTGTGCCACCAGCAAGAGGCCCAGGCTCTTTGTTTTCCTTTAAAGAGTGACTTTTGATGAACTTAAAGTGGTGGGGTTTTTTAAGAGAAGAATGCGGTAAACTCTGTTTCCCAAATTCTGACAGATTTTTTTAGCTCCTGTTGACAAGATACTGTATTAATCTGTAGCAAAGTGTTACTGAGTGCAGTATTTCTGCAAGATCTGGCCAATATGAAACAAATTTGGCTATCAGTTTTAACGAGGGCTCTCTATTGACTAGTTGCATAAAAACTCAAGGAAGGAAGAGCTTTTGGGAACATCTCATAAACAATTACTACTCTAAGATCTTTCAATCTTTGTTATGTGTATACTGTTAAAAATGCAATATTACATGCAAATGGAATGGCAATCATTCTAGTGAAAACTATTTGCCAGCATGACTGCTTTAATTCACTGGCTTAAGCTCTAAGAAATAGTAGAGCCTTAAAAAGGGGCTCTATACATAGCCTGTATTGTTGTGATCAGTTGAACTCTGAAAGGAAGAAAACCTCTGAGGCTAACTGGAGGCATTCTGTGCTTCCCTCTGTTTTATTGCACAACCTTAGACACAATGTGTAAAAAAGGTCAAGACATCATGTAGGCTTTTGCATTAAACAGCAGAACACTAATTAGTTTTACTGACAATGAGGTTTTGTGCTTGTGTTCTAATATTTTGATGTTTAGTTTTGCTTGAAAACAAAGTCTAACATGATACAAAGCCTCTTCTATTCTCTGTTGTCTTTCCCTCAACAGTATTTTAAAACTCATCATGTGTTCTCCAGCTTGAGTGCTAAGTGTTCTGTTGCTTCGGTTTTAATTTAATGCTCCTACTTCAAAGAGAATAAAAAAGCAAAATCGCGTAGGCCATCGTATTCATCTCTGAAGTGGCATTTGTAGAAAACATCAGGTAGTAATTGTTTCCCCCAGCTCTGTCTCTTAAATTTGTCCTACTGATAGCTGGCTGCAGCACTGTCTCTGTGTATTTAACTCACTGCACTCAAGACACATTTTTGCTTTTCTTTCCCAAGGATATTTGTCTAGTTATCATGATGAGAGGCCTTACCTAAACAATAAGAAAAAGTGCTAATAGGCTTTTGTAACCAAATGATCTTTTATGAGTGCTTTTTGGCTCTAGATAATGCTACTATTGCATTAATTCAGACTATAGGTTACTGCCTATATATATGTATACATATATACACACACATAGGTTGGAAACAAAGACCAACCTTGGTGAGCTCTAAATGTACCCGTCTACAAAACAGTCACACATCTAGTTAAGATACACAGTCAATCGATCGCTTTTTTGTAAAAAGTTAAAAATATGTGTAAATGTCTGCAAGATTAAGGTCTGTTAACGTTGTGGTTCCCCAATTCATGTGAATGCACAGTGCCTACCTCAGTATAATGTTTATTCCATCGGAGTCACTAATGGGATAGAACTATTATGTGATAATGATAATAATGATGATGATAATAATAGTAATAATAATAATAATAAAAACACCATTAAATTATATTCCATTAGTCAAAAAATATCCATCCTGCATTCTCAGAAGAGATGAGCTGCCTCTGACTATGCTGTGAATCAGTCAAGTGCTTCAAGACAACTTTTGCCCAAATGCTAATCTGGTTTATTTAGTCAGGCACAATACTGTGTTAATGCGGTTGCAGGGCTCTTGATTGGCTTGGAGAGCAGGCAGACCGAATGCTTGCCTGCCCAGAATGTACTGTGGAGAAATAACCTCCATTTTTGGCACAGAAGTGCTATTTCATTCAAAACAATGATACTGTTAAAAGTACAACAGTTAGGAATGAGAGCATTGCAGAGGCATACTCAAAAGCTCAATTCAACAGCCACATGACAGGCTCAGAGGCAGCTGTAATGGCAGCAGTTCAAAGGTCTAAAGAGCTCAAACGAGGAAGCCAAAAGCTACTGTGGAGAAGAATTTGTCATAACTTAGTATCCTGAAGCACCCAAGTAAATAAAGCTAGTAAAAAAAAAATATATATATATATGCACTTTCCTCACCTTCTAGAAGAAACGGGGAAGGGGGAAGAAAACAGATTAAGTCATATGTAATAAAACAAGAGGGTGAATCTAAACGTTTTGTTCTACTTTAATCACAAACTCACTGCAGTGGAGCACTTAAGCTGATGCTCCCCACTACTGCTCTCCCTTTCCTGCACCACTGCCAACAGTAATGAACTGGGTGCCAAACATTGTCAGTTGGGAACTCCATTTTAAAGAGAAGTACATTTTAAAGAGAAGTACAGTGAGCAAGAACAGCAGAAACAAGCTGGCTTTTCTTTGGTAGTTTGGAAGAGAATGGTCTAAGCAGTAAAGATCTAATCAAATTCAGCTTTCCCCCAGTTTGGCATCTTTTAGTTTCTGGGTTCTGGTTTCAGGGAGTTCCAACATGCAGTTTTCAACAAAGACCCAGGACAGGATCCCTGTGCCCTGGCACAGTGAGAAGTTTCCATCCTCAGGTGTAGCCAGGTCGTTGGCAATTCCCAGGCAATGTCCACAAGACCCTCAAGTGTGTATCCCCTGTATTAACAGGGTGGCTGGATCCTCCCGTCCTCTTATCAGGTCAAACTGGTACATCTGGGGATCCTGTGATGGCAACAGCCCTCTGTGTAAGAACATAAGGAGGGACACCAGCAGGGAATGGTACATATCCCAGACATTGCTCAGCTGTCTTTCCAAAAGGGCTATGGGAATGCTACCACACTGTCTCACAGGACATTAGCTGGCAGCACTGTGGAGGGATTTGGGGCTAATGAGAAGTAAAAACTCCTCTAGCTTTCCCCTGAAAGTCCAGGTATGGGCTTAGGTGGAATATGGAGTGTTTGACCCAGTCTGCACTGCGCAGCTGTAATGTACTATAAAGTAAATGGTCCAAGCTGAAAATTCTCTGTTGCACAGCAGAGCAGGTTTTTCCCAGTTTTACAAGTGTCCATAAGAAACAAGGGTAGTATAACGATCTTTCAGCTCCTGATACAGCAGTCTGGGATATTACATACACAAGAAGACAAGAACTGTGCTGGAGGGCTCATAACACAATAGTAGTTTCCTTGCTTAGTACTAACTCTGTCTTGTTTACAACTTAGTCCTAATCAAGCCTATAACATTCAGGGGCCACGTGCTCTGACACCTTTATTTCTGTTGAGTAGCCTCCTCCTATGGGAGTAGCTTTGAAGTTTTCAAAGGGAACGCTCAGTTATGTGGCATGAGTATGTGAGTAAGAATTTTGCCTGAGAGTCTTTTAGAAAATGTAATCTGGCCTATCCACCCCTGGAAGAAGAAAGCTTTTTGCTTACCTGCATATTCAGCTTGGGTAATTCTATACAGAAACCAGAAATGGGCTGTTTTTTATTGCAGTTTTTTTGAAATTTCCTACTTTTTTTTATCCACTGTGTACATTGGAGAAATAAAGCAAATCATTTTGGAAGGACTTGGTTATTAGCGCATCACAATACACAGAGTGTCTTGTTATACAACTCAATATTTTTAATTACTTGCCTTTACTAGTGAGACAAAATTTAGAGTCAAGTTTCAAGTAATCCCTTTTATTGGACTAATGCAGAAATATTGACAGTTGTGCTTTAGGGATATACAAAACTCCCCTGCAGGTCAGGAAGGGTTTGACTCTAAGAATGGATTCCTATACCCAGAAAGCTGGTTTGTCAATAGCATACAGTTAGTCCAATAAAAGGGATTACTCAAACATTGGCTCTACACTTAGTCTATAAAGAAAATATCTGAACTTTTTAGTCAACACATTTATGACTTTAAGTATGTCCATTTCATGATGAAACACTCCAAACTTGAGGGTTTCTCTAAATAATCTGTAGCTACAGCCTGACTTAAAAAAAAAAAACAAACCAAAAAACAAAAAACACCACCCAGTGGGTCTACAGCTTTCCTTGGTATACATTTCAGTAGTTCTGTGTAGTTCAGGGAAGTTGCATTGACTTGCACCTGCTGAGAGTCTGTACATAAACTTACAGTGTTAGTGTTTATGTGCCATTCTTTCGAATTAACTTTTATAGTCCTATAATAAGACATTCAAACCACAAAAAAGCAAAGAAATTCATTATCACGGAAGAGCTGTACCCACATGAAGGAAATCTGGACTTGGCCTGGTTATGATGTTTAGTACTTATGAAGGGCAGCACGCTCTCTTTCGCCCTGTATTTTTATTTGCAGTGTGGTAGAAGTGGTAGCATCCAGAGGACCTGAGAGGTTACAGTACAAGACCCTGACATAAAGTGTTTGTAGCCTATGGCTCTGCCACTGCAACTTGCTCTCTGTGGTTGTGTCTCCATGCTCACACACTCCCCTGGTGATCTAGATCAGCTCAGAAACCTGCTGGCACTAAGCAGGAGGTACCAAAGAGAATGGGTACTTCCCAGATTCAGAAAATATACCCATAGTTTGCTCCTGTTGTCTGTTTGAAAATATAAAGAATCAAGAATCTGTTTACCTCTCAATGCATGTTAGATTACAGCAAAACCACCCAAAACATGGCAGTCACAATAGCAGAGACCAGAGTGGAAGACAAGAGGCCATCACCTGCTTAGACTACAAGACTGTGTTTCATTTCTTATATTCCCCAACTGAAAGCTTCATAGCCAAAATGAATTTGGTAATGGAGTTACAAGTTCCTGAAAATAGAGCTTTTATAAGGTAATATAAACCCTAACACAACCTTAATTATAGTGACACAATCTCTGTGCTATAAATAATGACATCTTTGACCAATATGATGCATAGTAACATGAAAAGTGATGTAACATAAGCAATGTCACTGCTAAAAGTTAAAGGGGAACACATTTTTCTCAGGCAGAATACCCACTATCAATTCAGACAGCACATATCTGATCTAGATTTATGGTAGTGAATAATGGTGTCATGAATGCTAAAGTGTCTATGGCTTTCAAATAGTTTGGCAAATCTGTACATCAAAATCAGTTTGAAAAGGAAGCACAACCCTTCCTCTGAGATAATTGCAACTAGAATAACATTACAGATACTTTTAACATGTTTTTTAAGTAAGCGCCTTCATCTTTTGTGCTCTTAATAAAGACAGTGAAGAATGACGTTATATATGGACTAAAATATCTGGAAGAGGCAAGATCTAAGCATCAGTGAAAGTAGGAAAATCTTTAATAAGATGGATTCAATACCTAGAGAAAACACTAGGATTTTTCCTTTCAAAAACGAGCAAATATTTTGGCACCTAATTAAAACCACAGCTTTATTTCAAAACTCCAATTTAAGCGTTGTATCAACATTTCAGTTCTGATGCACTTGAGAAATGCACAAATAAAATGATACTGTATTCAGGGATTTACTTCTTTGTGTTAAGCACATGTTTAAGTTAAAGCAAAATGTCTCACTTACTCCTGAGTCCCTGAACTGAACTGGATGAATGCATATACCTAAGCATCTACTTCAATTGCAACCTAAATCATGAATTCTGAACAAATTTTTTTCAGTTCTAATGAAATAAACTCCGGTTCAAGTTAACAGGAATTTTACTGGCTGAAAATAGACTGAGATCTCCAGGATTTGGTCACTGCTTTTCATTCCTGGAGAAATCACTTCTGTGAAGTCTTGACTCCTCAGGACACTTTAAAAACTGGGAAATAAACACAGGATGCCAGTGAAAAGTAGCCTGCCCTGGGACAGAAAAAGCCACCAATCGGTACGCAATGTAGCAGACAGCTGCTGGAAAAGGCAACATTTTGCAATAGAAGTAATACTACACCTCATAAAATGGGCTGTGAAATACTGAGTAACTAGATAGACAAATGAAGAGACTGACTTAACACCTTACACAGTCTTAGTCATCTCAGCCTGTCTCAGATGCACGTGTTCAGAGCAGAGACGTCCTGCAAGATCACTGAAGGAGGTGAAGGTTATAGTGGGCTGGAATGTCCTTTGCCAGGGCCCCCCAATTCTTTCTGTCTCCTTCATTCTTTTACGACCATTGCCTGGGTCATAAAAATAGCCATATTCCTTTTTTTTTTGGCCTCACAAACATGGCCATGGTCCTGGCTCTAGATACTTTAGATTGCGGTGGGAGAAGCAAACCCTGAATCCATCCAGGGGGGTTTATAAAACCTTGTACTAACATGGCTTAGCCCTGAGGAGGAAACCATCGAGCCAGATTCCCTTTAGTTCCGTTGTGCTGTCTCTGTATTTAAGTACTTCAGTACCTTTCTAGCCAGGATATCAGGGAAGTGCTGAGGCATTCAAAGGCTGAGAGAATTTTTCAAAAGCAAATCTTTTTTCAGAGGGATATATCCAGATAATGAAAGAATATGCCTAGATTTATTTGCTTTTTCGTGGCTTTGGGCCTGACTTTTCATCAGTATACAACAAGAACAACACCAGCATAAAAACAATGCTCTTCTGAAGCCTGATCACTCACAAATTACTGTAAACATATAATGATTCAAACCTCACATGATTTTCTATTTGTATTAAAATTTTTAACATGATTAAACAAAGCCCGAAGAACACAATGGACCTGGTAAAAAAAAATATTTCTTGCACATACATTTTAAATGAAATGCAATGAGACTTTGTGATTCAGACCTTAGTAGGCACAAAATTTAGAATAACTCTGTTTATCTGTGCAAACTTTCCTTAGCCTGTTGCAACTCCAAATGTTTTAACTGTTACACATGGGTGTTTTGTAGAATATACTAAATAAAAAGTTTACAAAGACTTTATTTTATTCCAGCCTACAAAGGACTCCAAATCTTTACTGTTCAGCACAGCTGCCTAGAATAGGCACACTAGAGCTTTTGTCCAGTGAGTCAAACTGAGTGGGAGTGAATACCATTAACCCTTAAAACAGAATTATCTTATTCTTTTGATTTTACTGGACACTGTAATATGTTTGTGGCCATATTTGGAACACATCCGGCTTGATCTAGAAGGACACAGGAATAATAGATATCATTCAGATCATAATTAGCCATGTACTTGCAATAGCGGGATGTAAAGTAAAAGGAAAAACACTGAAAATGTTGTTTTTTTGGACTGTGACAAAGAGCTTTTTAAATGAGTTTGGGCATTT
Source organism: Falco biarmicus (assembly GCF_023638135.1). Classification (NCBI taxonomy): domain Eukaryota; kingdom Metazoa; phylum Chordata; class Aves; order Falconiformes; family Falconidae; genus Falco; species Falco biarmicus. The sequence goes on along the minus strand of NC_079298.1, from coordinate 5,623,760 downwards.
TTAGTGTCTGACTCATGTCTGGAGATTTCTGCTATATTCCAGAATCCTTTAACTTTTGTGTTTTTTATTTCTGCCTTTGACAATGACATGCTAATAGCTTCAGGCTTCCTACTGCCTTCTTGTGCATATTGCTCTCCTTTGTTTTCTGTTAGAGAGAAAATGTCAGAATTTTAGATAGTGGATTTTGTGATCGTGGCAAGAGTTAAGGAAATTTTAGTGTATCCTGTGATGACAAATTGGGCCTTCCTCAGACAGAGTTTTCACATTTTATATTCTGGTGGGTTTTTTCATGAGACTACATCATAAACTCTTAGCAGAACTCTTAGCCACTGATTTATCAAGCATTTACATCAGTAGAACATTTTTATTATTTTACCAAAGTTTTACACAAGGCCAATACACGCTAGAACAAGAATGACAGAAAGGACTGAGGGCTGACCCTGCCCCACTGAATTGCATGGGAGCAATACCTTTTTCTTCAGTTGTCCGAGGCAAGAATTGGGACCAACTAGCACCTACTCTTGTGTAGAAGCCAGCACTTACAAACGAGCACTCCATGACCAGAGACTTCACAGGTTCTGCGCCTGGCCCTGAAAACAATTGAAATCTCACTTTTCTCATGTAATCCCTATGCAACTGCATATGTGCATTAATTCTTATGTAATCACGGAGTTGCATGCACAATCAAGTTATTTTAGTTAATCCAGTATAAATGTTCAGGTAATACAAATCTAAGCTTGAAATTTCAAATGTCTGTGACTTAGGAAGGCATACTGGGCTTTTCAAAATGCACTGTAAAGTCCGTTACAGAAATTATTTAGAACTCTGTGAATGAAAATACTCTCGACTTGCTGTGAGACCTGGGCTCCTAACAGCCCACATCTCTCTGAAAGTAAGTTGAGGGCCATAAAATTTTTGCAGTGTTTCCAAGTGGTTACCTGTGCTGATTAGTACAGCTGATGGTATCACACCATCCAGAAATCCAGTAATATGGAACACAGCACATGCTGACAGAGCACAGAACTCACTGTATTATTTTGGTATGTCACTGCACTGCCTCAAACTAAATACTTGCTTCCTTTTGGGCAGGGCAGCTACACAGCATGCTGTCAGCGTACACATCAGCTTTTGGGGTGGATCACAGACATGCCCTTTCTCAGACCCTGCTCTCCATCCTATACTGCACTGCCACTTGGTAAAAGAATGCCCATAAAGAGAGTAATAAAGGACATTAATGACTTTACAGCAGCATTTGATGGCAAAGGATTTTGATGATGCATATACATCCACACTTGAGAGAAGGTCCAATTGCACATGGCAAGAAAAGAAAGGTGGGTTGAGACAAAAAACAAAGGTCTAAAGTCTTTACTTACTGACATAACTCAGAAGTAATTCCTTTGATGGCACTGAATTTACAGTGGTGTCAACCTGATAGTGGAAGATGTCTGAAGATGGCAGAGACAGATGAGCAGGAGGATGGCAACAGGATGTAGAATAAAGTGAGAACAGATGCATATAGGATGAGTGTAAAAATAGAACAAAGCCCAGAGCCACAATTTTGTTGCAAGAGCTGCAAACTATTAATCACAGCACTAGGGTGATAGAGCCTGCAGCACCTGGGCAGCCACAGTTCTGCACCTCTGTGGATTACACATTTGATGGCAGAAAAAACTGTACAAGCTCCCCCACATTTTGCTAAATGAAGGTTCTAACTGGCTGTGTGATAGTAGGGAGGAATTCCTAGCATCACTGTACAAAACAAAGAGTCTTCCTGAGATGTTAAATTGGATCTGACCATCATCTTGTGGGCTCCAAATGAAGCTGGCGGGAGTGATTAAGCAAAGGCAGTGTGAAGAAAGCCTAAAACATTCAGAGAGAGAAAAAAAATTGCTCAAAGTAATTCTTTGCCTATTGTTTTGGGTTTTTTCCTTTCTTCCGCTCTAATGCTGGCTAGTAAAAAGGGTGATAAAATAGCCTTGAAAACATGCAACCAGGTGCTTTGGGAATCCAAGAATATGAAAGCCAGCTTAAGGCTGAGGTACTGCAAGTGCTCAAGCTAGACACTCCAAGAAGAACAGGAAAAGAAAGAAGAGGACATACTGTACAGGAGGTAACTTCACATCTATTGCCATCTTAACACCAAGGAATATTAGTAGGTCTCAAGCTGCCTGTAGATCTGACACTGAAACTGGAGGTGTCTGTATTTACAGTTTCCTTGGATATGCTGGACTTGTCACAGTGTTTCAGTTACCTTTATTGACTGAAAACAATCTAAGAAAAGCTAAGGCCCTGTTTTCACTACACTGTTACACTAGGTTTTGATATGGTGCTGCTCTTGTCCTGACTTTACTCAACACACAGAACAACTCAACCCAAGATAGGATTTGCTCTCCAATTAATGGGGCAAGTTGGGAGAAGACTGGGTTGCAGGTGGAAGCTTCTCTCCTGGCTAAGAATACCACAGAAGCCCCAAGAGTGCTGCGATCTTCCATGCTTTCCCAAATTACCCTCTGATGGTACTTTTTGGGACCCTGTCTCTTTGCCAGCCAAGCAGAGATAACCTCTTAAGGCATAATTACCACATTTTGACATGTGAGCTTTGCCTTCTTATGTGACTGCCTGCACCTGTGTTTTCTATAGCTTCACTGTAGCTGGGTAAGCAAATAATATCTAGGGGTGAGACCTTTCTTCATAGCCTGTGGCTATGTGACCTGGCTACATGACCTGAGCCTTACCCCTCAGCTCCTCACTCATAGTTGTGCTGTGACACCAATAAGATTTATGCTTTTGGGGTCAGCACTTCAAATCAGCATGTTCTCATGACATCACATGCAGGCTGTCTGATGAAAGGATGCATAGGAGTAGTCACCATTGGCAGCAGGAGAGATTACATTAGAGACATTAAAAAAAAATGAGTCACCACAGTGAAAGCAGTTTAAGAAGATGCTTTCCACTACTCTGAAGTCCTGAATCTGTCTGTATCAGAGGGCACACAAGGACCAGGAGAAAGTTCATGAGACTAAGGAAGACCTGGAGTTCCCACAAGCTTGCAATGGCAGCCACGGCCACTCTTGCTGTTCCTAAAACTCCAAAGAAGTAAGAACACTAGACCCAGGAGAAACACGGTTCAAAACAAGCAATAATCAAGACTGGCTGCCTAAGAAGAGAAAAAGCAATCCCTGGTGTTTAAAGACATATCATAGAAGAAACCTGTCACTGCTTGCACAGGACAACACTGTGCAGGGTAGAAGGCAGGCATTCAGAAATGCTAGCAGAAAAAATCATGGCACTCACCCTTCCTCCTTTGGCATGCAAAGAGCTGGTTTTAGGTAACTATGTTCTCACATTCCTTTTTTGGCCATAATAAACCCCATTCTTCCAGTTCCACACCTCAGTCTCTACCTGCTTTCCTTTAGCTTCTGCTTTTACTTTCCCTTCTCATGGTTTTGTTCACATGAAATTATAAAGCTGTATTTGGCAAACTAAGCAAAAATGTGACATGAATTTTGTCACTAGATCAGAGGATAATAATTAATCTTCAATATAGTTTTGCTGTATTACCTGTTGCCCCATAGTGTCAGGTGTATATAATGCATAATTTCAAAAGTTAAATACAACAAAATATAGAAGGGCAAAAGTCATGTTTTGGTGTCATTTGAGAAGTTTTACTGGGCCCAAATACGTTTCCCAGCACAAAATGTGTGTGATATTCACTCCATGATCAGTTGAAAATCAGTCAGTAGAAAAATGGATTTCATATAGCCAGTGAAATTAAGAGAAAGAAATTATGCAGATAAGAGAATGAAAAAGATCATGAAAAGTCTTCTATTGACCTTATTAAAGGATAAACAGAAAAACAGGAGCAAAGTTCTTTGCAGAGTACTGGAGAAATAAACAGAAGCAGAGTATGATTAAAACCAAAGTGAATCAGCTCGGGAATGCAAATTAAGCTTCTGCAGTCACCAGCACAAGAGCAATCAAAGTAACTAGTCTCCTACATGGCCAACTTTGACTCTTCAACCCATATGATCAGGTAGGCATTTGTAGGTGGATCAGCCGACAAGCAGCCTTCAGTGGGGATCCAGAATGAGGTTCAACTGTTTTAAGATACCTTAATTGATTTGTCAGTGCACCCAGCTTAAGACAGTGAAGAAGCCAATGAAAATTAATGAATTAACTCAAATGACATTGCAGACTTTGATGGGAAGTATCCCTAAGAGAAAATGATGGAAGAAAGAGAGGAGTTTCAATACTAAATCAGACCAATGGTCCATCTAGTACTAGATATAAAATCCCTATAACGGACAGTTATGCAATAAGATACCCATTGGGGAAATTCCTAATACCAGCTGATTTTATTCTGAAGAGGACTTACATATTTCTTTTTTACCTAATGCATCTGCAGATGTTCTTATTCTTCATACCATGGCCTAATCTTTTATTTTTCTCTGTTTCTGCCTCACTGCCTAGTGACAGGGAACTCTGTAACCTAATATATTGTATTTTCAAAATGTTTTCTGTTTTCAGTAGTGTTACATCCACGCAGTGGTTCCCTTATTTCAGTACTGGGACAAAAGCTAAACCAACATTTTTTTATTTTCTAGACTGTTTTTCTACACACTTCACCAAAAAAAATAACATGAACCTTCTTGTTGAACTAAGCACAGAAACCACATTTTGGTCCCTACAATACAGAATCTTTTCAAGCTTCCAACAATATTTATGGCTCTTTTGGAGATCTTTAATATTTCTGCTGTATCTTTTGCAAAACACAGCAACTAGAACTGACCAGAAGGCCAAAGACAAGAATAGCACCTAGCATTGATATAGTGTTGAGGGTGATTGGCCATTCCTTTCTTCTTTTTTTTTTTTTTTTTGGCAGTCCTAGGCAGTGAGAAAATATTTTCACTACAGCATGCCCACGCTATTACTTAGGTCTTCTTTGTGAGCACTTTTCTCCATGATACAAGAGAAAACCATCAGATGCATTATAAAAAATGGTCCCTGACCCATTTTGCACTGGAAAAGGAGACTGGTATCAAAATGAAAATGTGAAGTCCCATCAAGCTTCACAGCTCCAGTCTTCTAAGCAATGTACTACTTGCACATCTTGATATACAGATGATTTCAGCTCTCCTTTGTAATACACAGGAGTGTTTCTGTAATTTGGGTAGAGATCTTGCAAGGAAAACTGAATACAGTCACAGCAGATGTTGCGTTATCTGTGAAGATGTTCTCTTTAATTCATGTTAGGAACTATATGTACAACATGATTTGACTAATGCGTCTGGCAGCTTGAGTGTTATGCCATTTGAACTGAGAAGGTACTCCTTCCTTCCTTCCAGAAGTGCTGTTGCAAAGTTATTGGAGAGTAATCCAGGATATTCGTTCACATAGTTCCTTTGGCCTAATTTGTTGCTAATTCCAGAACTAAATTCAGAATATTCAAGAGTAACTTGACTATTGCAAAGAGAAGTAAGAAAACACTGAATGGGTCTTGTGACCAGCATAAAGAGAGTTTAAAGGATAAAAGGGACAGATTTTTTTGTTGATGGCAGCTTTCAATTTATGTAATGGCAAGATTCCTTCACAATCATTTCAGCAATAAGGAAATGGGATGTCTGTTTTACTAAATTATCTGTAATGTATTTCACCTCCTATGTATATACAATAAGACACTCAAATGTACACAGTCTATAAAAGACTAGCAGTTTAAATAAGTTAATTTGTCTAAGGAAGTATCATATAAATATTGTACATAGCAAACAGAAAGAAGCACTAAGAGGCTGCTTTCTACATAAGGTCTCCAAAATTAATTAATGGTGAAAAGATTCTGTAAGACACAGTAAGGGTCCTCTCATCTATACACACACATATATTTTAAGGTCAAAGGGGACTGTCCTCTCGCATAACAATGGCACAGGACCTCCACACTCATTTCTTTAATAAGCATACCTTACTGTGTGAGCTGTAATCCATCTCTAAGGGGAGTATTCAGCCTTAATTCATGACTCATTTTTACAGTTTGGTGAACTCAAACTTACCAGCAACGACAACAAACACTATCAGAAAGAGAAAAGCGGAATCCCAAATACTCTGTGCAACTGTGATGGCACAAAAAACATGTTGAAAAAAGATGATGTTATAAAATTAAAACCTTTTTTCTATCTTAAAATTTAATATTTAATCTCATTTCCTCAAACCCTGATTTTAGAAAACTGAGCACTACAGTCATGTATCACTTAGTAACTCACATTAAGAAAATATTAAGCAGATGCACTGAAATAATTCTCAGTCTGTAAGTAACAGAAAAGTCAGTATTAGGATTTGTATCTTTCTTAACCACTATGTCCTAAGGGCAGTACAGGAGTCCAGATACTTTAGACCAATAAAGTCAAATGTATTGCAATAACTTCAAGTCTTCACAGATAGCGTGTTACATGACCAATTCTTAATACTTCATATCTGCAAGATACACATATACTGACAGCATGTGACAAGAGAAAACAAGAAATTAATGCAGATAAGAATTTACAGGTATCATTCCAGCAAAAGGTCATAAGTAAAATCAATCTTGTATGGGAAGCAGTTTTCCCATTACTGAAATATCCCTGGCATCTCATGACTGCAAGATTGCTCAGTACATCTCTAGTAATAAGGTTAACTCTGGCCAGTATGACTTATCATATCAAGAGTTATACAAGAATTATGTTCCAAGAGCAAAAGGTGCTGGAATATGCAGAAGATGCTACCTGCAGCAAAGAATATTAATTGTGTTGGGGCTGGTGGAAAGGCAAGCAGATGAGAAGAAAGGAACTTTGAATGGCAGTGTCTCATCTAATAGAGTTTGTGGCATGTGAAAAACAAGGGTGATTACAAGATAACATCCCAGTGTATGCTAGCAGGGGAGATCTGGTGGCAGTGGTGGGGAAGAGAGTACATATGTTATTTTTTAGTGTAAGTAACTTATTTAGGGCCAAGACAGCAAGATAGAAATAAGAAGGAAAAGAAGGTGTAGAATAAAACTGAATTTCGTAGGCATGAGAAATTATTTTCCAGAGGGAAAAAAGTATTCTCTACATAAAGAAGAAAGGACACAATACTATCTTTTGTCTGTGTTGCTGTGCTCCATCTGTAATTAAGAAAAAGCAGTCTTGCAAAGATGCAAAGACGCAAAAAGATGAATCCTGCATTATATGATAGTAAATAAGGAATGCGGGGAAAAGAAAGATCTGAAAGTCGATACTGTGTGCAACCACCAGGTGGTTGAGAAGTGTATGACATATGAGGAGCTTAGAAGATCAGCTGGCAGAGGGGATGATTGAGTGGATGCCAGCAGGGAAGAGGCCACATGAAAGACCAAATCCAAGAAATTGGGTCTATGTATCCAAAGCTCTAGGTGACAGCGTTAAAGCAATGAGATAAATGAATCAGCTCTCAAGTCAGCAATGATGATGGATAAGGTGGGATAGGATCAGCTGCCAAAGGAGTATGAAAAGGTTCTAGAAATATTCAGAAATGTATCATGGAGGGGAGGGGGGAAGAAAGGGTACAGGAAGAAGTTGTTGGATTACTTGGAAGGTATTATGGAACACAAGCAATTGGATTTTATTTGCTGTCTCAACAGTCACTTTCCTTTATGGAGTTAATTAATGACTTTGTATAATGTCACTAAACATGGATGCTAGGAGAATATTACAGGCTTCACCCCAAAAGAGATGCATTGTTTCTTTGACTCCTGTGGCTAGATATGTATGTGCAGTTCTTGCATGGGTGCTGAGCTCCATAATGGGCCAAAATTGAAAGCCTTTACGGGTTGCTCCAGGGGTTACAGCAAGGCTGGCTGCCACTGAAATCCAGAGGAATTTAACTATGAAGAAAATGGCATGAAAGCCATTGTCTTGGCACTTGACTTACTGAACCTGTGGAGAGCAAGGAAGCTCATTCTCTCTCAGGATGATGTTTCAAATGAGAATAGAAGAAAATTTCTAGTTCTATATCTTCACAGCACCTTACAAAATGTCTAGTTTATTCCAGAAACGCCTTCACCTTTGTGTGTGAGCTCAGGGCAGCATATGTTGAAATGTAACGAGGAGGTCCCAAAACATTCTGCAGAGCAGTTCTATCAAAGGTGCAGTGGTAATTTTAAGAAAGATCCTTTCTCACTAGTTCTTAGGCACAGCTTGAAAGTAAGCACGCAAATCCATCTCAGATCTGTAGTGTTCAGATCACTTGTGCACTGAGCTTTCTTTATAAATCAAAGGGCAATTGTTCAGGCTCTCTGCTGAGTGAGGACAAAATCCCTGATTTTTTTTCATAGCAATGTCAGTCTTCCCTTCTCTGTAAGGACTCCAGTTGTTTTAAAATTAAAATCAAATATTGTAGTCCCATTTGAAAACAATTATTCTGGGCCACATCCCAGAAGGTGCTGAGTGCCTTCAAATCCCACTGCACTCATGAGGGACCAAATGTGCTTAATGCTGTACATGATCATAGAGATTTTCTTTAAGTGTAAGAGCCAGATCCCCCATATCTTTTAACCTGAGGCACTGCTTACTCCTGCAAATAGAGCACAGCTTGACCCTGCAAGTCCTTAGCATGAAAGGTTGCACTTACTGCTGTGCCCAGTACCACTGACAATAATCTCTACCATCCATAATAAAGTTTTGCAGGATGAAGTCTTAAATAAAATTTATGTCACTGACCTACAACCAACAGCTGCAAGAAAAAAGTAAAACTGTGATGAAAATTCCCAGCCCATTAATGTGGATATTTCACTACTACAGCTTCAGACAAAAGCTGCATTAACTCTGTTCTTCAAAAATGATGCAGTCTAAACAGCTCAACTAGACTCATTAAACATCATCGTGTTTTTTCTGTACAACCTGAGGCCTCAAAATTTAAGCACACTTTAAATACAATTCATTAAAATTGTACTTGAGAGATCATCAGCAAGGTAAATTAATTCCCCTTCACAGTCTATGCAGTAGAATGGACAGATGTTAGCTAAACACCAGTGTCTGGCTTTGCATCTTGCAAATGCCCGCAGATTTATAAACAATTTCTCAAAAGGGTGAGGAGTTAAGGCAGTGAGCAGTGGCCCACTAAAACCTAAAGAGGAGACAGAGACTTGGTCTGACCCCAATGTCCCTATTAGCACAAGTGTCTGAAAGCAACTACAAAGAGCACTCAGGATTAACTTCATGTGTCTGGCACAGTGTATTGAGCGTGCCTGTGTATGAATCTTCTGTCTGTGAAATGGTTAAAACTTAAGGTTACCCATCCAAGGAGTAGAAAATGAAGGTTCTCAGTTTGATGGACAACAGCTCAGAGATCCCTGATGTCCCAAAATATTAGGTTTCTCTTCTAATAATGTTGGAAATATTGCTTACTGTCATGATTAATCTTAGCAGCATCTCCGGCTGATTGCAGGTGACGCAGTCACAGCGCAGTGCCTGTGTTGGTTTCCACACACCGTCAAATCTGCTACAAATGCAGGGGTGAAGGGGAAAGAACTGTGATACCAGGTATCCCAGTGGCTAATAGATTGTGACATGAAAGAAGGAAACCTTTATTTTAATTCAAAAAACAAAAGCCAAATAGCAAAACTTATGTACGTGCCTAACTTTTTTTTTTTCTTCCTCAAGTGGAAAACATTCGCCTGCTAACAACTCTTGGCTGGCATCAAGGGAGAGTGGAGGTATTTGCAGATGTGGAGGAAGACATACAAAACATTTTTCAAATCAAAGGCTTGAATTATTGCACTGGGTTCATGAAGTTTCACAGGCATGTAGACACACCATTGTCTACATCCTGGAACAAGCTGCCCTTTCTTTGAGAAGGAAAAACAACCCAATGTTTCTTACAATCCAATCTGTATATATCAGGGAGCTATCTATATTTTGAAATTCTTTGCATTGTCTGTGGTAAGGGTGTGCTGTTTTGGCCCAACAATGGCAACATTGATTTTAGAATTTCAGAATTTTGGTGCATAGAACAAACTGTGAAACAAAACCAGCCTGCTCTCAGTAGTACAACAACAGTGCTCTTACATAAACTTGCCTTTCCTCACCATTTTACATAGTCAAAGATCAATACTGTTCATTCAGCCAACATTATTAAAGCCATTTATCAGTGACTTTTTTTTTTGCTGCTAATAAAAAGGATTTTGCCGACAAAGTTATGTCATCTTCCGCTCACTTGGTAGCAGCGCAGATAATTAGCTTTGTTGTGTCCCCAACAATTGGGCCTTGTTTATGAACTTACATTTATTAAGTGAAAGTATTTGGAAACTGATGGTACATTGAAGTTTGGTTGCCATGGGCAATAATCATCCCAAAAAAGTCATGACCTCCCTGTTATGCAGCTAGTAACTAATTGAAATGATACAAATTACTCTGATTCTCTGTCTGCCAATTTAGAGGCTGGTTGTGGTCAAGGGTCAAATGAGCTCCTATTCATGAAACTATGTTTGAAGTGGCTGCTGCCATAGCAAGGGGTTTGGTGTGGACGCTGCGACTCCTCTGGACATTACCCCATACTGTGGAGAAGAGTGTTGCACAGATAGCAGAACAATAAGCCTACCAGGACTACCTTCAGCTGACACATCAAAAGCTTCTCCTTGTCAGTCATGTAGCAATAGTTGCTACCAACCACGACATGGTTTAGTGGGTAGAAATAAGTGTTGTATTCATCCCCAAGGGCTATCTTATACATTTAACTGATGCTACAATGTCTGCTGAGGTAGTTCTAAGAAATCAAAGTATCGTTCTGCTTGCACTCAGTTCACTAGAAAAAACAAATACCTCCTTTTGTGTGAAACATAACAAGAGAAATTAAAATCTGATGAACTATATGAGGTGCCATCCTTTAAAAACATCTATGATAATTCAACTGTGTTAAAAGAATACAACATGTTTATCTCAATAAATATCAGGACCTCAACACTAAAACGTTAACAGTATAATGAGATTTTTGTCCTTTAGGAAATTCTACATTATTCCAGGGAATGCTGCTCAAAGGCTTATTAAATATGTGCCAAATGTACTGGTTTACTGGGTGAACATTTGCAATGCCATTAAAGAGATTTCTTTCTTTGTGTAAGCTCCTACAACTTTAATGTGTCTAAATCTATTAAAAATGTGAAAGAAAAAAACATGCTATATGAACAAGCCAGGCTCCTTGGATAATGAAGATTAACATTTTCTGTGTTTCAACATTATTTGAAAGATTTACCATGTAGTTTGAGTCCAATATGTTTCAACAAACATTTTTGCCAATACCAAATTTGTACACGACCTCTTAGGGAGAGGTAAGATTCTAATGGCTAGATTTGTCCCTTAACTAGCAACTTCTGTCTCTTCAGAAGGTACCAGAAATACTTACCTATGCTACTACAGCTAAAGTAGCCCAGGAGATGATGTAAGCCAAGAAATAAAAAGTCACAGGTGACATCATACATTCTCTTACCAGGCACTCTCATCAGGCTATCCTCCAAGCTTCATTCACGCCTCCTGTGCAGTGAGTGAACAGATATGCCATCGATTCCCAGATATACCTGAAGGAGCCACTAAAAAACACCAACAAATATATACTTAAACCAGTGGGGATAGAACTTGTCTCCTTCTGGATTCTGCTCTGATCTCCACAATGTACATGTAGCACGAGTGTGCTACAATCACAGACATCCTAAGTGTTAACTAGTTGTGGTGAGGACTCCAGAAACCCCATGAGACCATGGAGCACAGAGTGGGCTAATTTGCTGACAGAACTTTTATTTGCATTATGAATTTTAGGTTTTCGTTCTGTCATACTGATTATGTCCTAGGAACTCCCATATGCACTAGCTGTGCTTAACAATGTATTTTTTACACACACCCTCCCTAAAATATGGCATAATTGTAAAATTATTATCACTGATGCTCATGATCTAAGTAGTTGTCTGCCAGTGTAGGTACAAGGCAGAGTGGAACAGAAAACAGTAATTCATCTCCTAAGAAAATTGTCTTTTTTTCTACCTACATCTGTGTTTTCTGCTGGCACAATTCCTACTCTTTGTCAGGTAACAAAAAATGAAAAACATTCATTTTCAAATTAAATACAACAGTTTGGAAGTGTTGTTTTTTAACAAGATGCTGTCATGCTTAGTGGAAAGTGGGCACCTGTCATGAAAAATATTCGTAGTAGAAAACCTAATTTTCCTTTAAACACAGAAAAAAAATTGACCAGCCCTATTACAGAAGTCTTTCAGTGCCATTCCATGTCAGCACTGTCATTATATCTCCTATTGTGAAGACAGTTAAAAACATGTCTTTGAAAATTTATTCTGGGGTTGCCCTTGTGGCCTATTGATTGTGCTCTCACTTCATGTGAGAGGCCTGGGTTCAAATGAGAGGGCTGGCAAGACAGACAGGCTGCTCTGAAGCAACAGAGTGGTCCTCATGTGCTCCCACAGAAACCATCCTGACCATTTGAAGGTTTTAAAGTTTATTTTAATCTCATCTTCTGCAAAACTTCCTCGGATAACGGGTTGAAAGGTTTAAAGAGAGAAAAAAAATCTTTTTAAGCATTCAGAAAAGAAAGGTGCTGAGCACAATCCTTCTTGAAAAGAGGACTCTCCAGGTTGTAGCACTGACACAAGATGTGGAATGATGTGAAGAAGGCACAGCATTGCTGATTCCCCTAAACTGCAGGTTTTAAGAGGAATATTTTGACTTGATTCTTCAGTCTACCACAACAGGACAGCTAGAATCTTCTTCATTACTTATAAACTAAGTCCCAAAAAACAAAGCATCTATTTCCTTACTTTAAAACCTCTTCTCACTTTCTCTGCTCATAGGTAATTTCTGTTCTTAAGGACAGTATTTGGCAAACAGCAGGCCTGCTTTCCCCTCACTGATAGCAGTGTGAAGTGTCTGTCCATCCAATCCTGTCAGTGGAGTTATTTCTAATTTGCACTGTCATAAGAGATCATTCAAGTTAACCTGTCCATACTATAAGTTTATCATATGGGTAATAAAAAAAAGAGGCCTCTCTTTTTCCTCACTGAACCTGCATGAGTCAGCAGTAAAAGCAAGAGCAGATAGATTGCAGCTTTAGAAGCAGAACAGCATGTGTAAAAGATTCTCTCAAACAAAACCTTATCCTGCTGAAGTTACTTGGTCCCACTAAAGTCAGTGAACTTGCACAGATAAAATCTAAACCATACTTCGTAAGGCAGAACTTACAATTAAACAGTATATCAGCTTCCAACTCAAATGCAGTGCATTCATTTCCATCTTATAACCATGTGCACAATAATAAGGGCAATCTTTAGGTCTATATCCTCAAGGACGCTTCACAGATGCTGTTTATCAGTATATCTCCTCTTAATGCCATAGCTCTGCCAGCAGCATCACTGACTACTTTGGTTATTCAATACACACATTAAACATTGCCCAAACACATTTTAGCATGAGGGAACATAACAGCCTAAAAGAAGGGGCAGTGGTTTGTTAAATCAATGACATGCTTTCTTCCAAATGTCTAAATGCTAGGTGTTTAATCTGCATCTTAAAGAAGCCTATAAACATCTATTTACACAATAAAACATAACCATCTGAATGAGCCATTACAGCCAATTGTCCTTTGTGTCAACTAATTCCTTCCATTCCTTCCCAAAAGGGCTCAGCTGAATCCCCCTTGGAGAACCTACTTCCAATAATAACAATTCCCTTCCTCCCAGAACCATCAGGCCCCCATCACATGGGCAGCTTCCCTCCTAGCCAGCCCTCTCCCACCCTGACCAAATCCTCAGCCTCTGCTTTCCTATTCTGAGGCACACAGATGGGTTGGTATATGCCCGCCAAGGTAAAAAAGTCTTAAATCTAAGTGTGCTGAGAGCTTTTACAGTCACAATTCTGATTGGTACCTACCATGGATGGAGAACCGTACAATGATTTTTTTCTCCTCTGTTTTGGTTGAGAAATCTGAACTTCATAAAGTATAAGGAGTCTCAAATCTACTGGCCAGATTTTCTCCCATCTTCCCATCTCATATACAGACTAATATAAATAATTTAAAACACAAATCTAGGGGCTGTGTTTGTTGGCTCCTCACCTCTCCTGCTGATCTCACTGATCTTCTCATGGCAGTGTACTATTGTATTGCAAAGCTAGCTCAGAGATCTGTCTCCCCATACAGTGCTTGCCTTATGTTTATTTTCTTTGACTCCTATCATGAGAAAGAAGGCATTACAATTCAAAGCACTAAGGACCAGATTTTTGTTGACTGACATTAAACACTGCCTTACTTAAAAGCCTGTTGCAATCAGTAGTTATTTATATTATAAGGTAAATCTCAGCATGGTTAAAGGCAATACAATCAGAAACGGTTATATTTTTCCACATATGGAGGGTTGTATGACTTTCAGTTTCAGCAAATAAAAACAACCAAACGTAAAACAAAAAAAAGGAAAAATGCCATGAGGAAAAATGAACATGCAGATCTTCTCTGGAATATACCTTTCATTTTGCAGGCATATATTCCTGCTTTTCTTCCTCAAATCATTATCCTCTTAACAAGCAGCATAAGCTTTGAAATATCCAAAATCATAACAGCTACACAACTCCTAGGACTGTTCAACAGATGACACATTGTGGACTAATCATTAAAATACATGCATGTATTTTATATGTAAGTGTGTGGAGAGAGAGAGAGAGAGAGACATAGTCAGTGCATATACCTATATATACAGAAAAACACTGTGAGCATTTCCAAAAAAATCTGCTCTTTACTAGCAGAAGGTTTTGGCACAACAGCCAGTCTCACAACACTTCTAAAGGAAGGTCATTCTACCAGTGTTTCATACAGGTTTGGGCGCTAGATGACTTAAAAGATTTTGGATTAAAAACCCTTCCTCAAACACAATGAGGAAGTACCCTCTGATTTCTGCCCTGGCATGCAAACAACTGGGCTAGTCTCTGGGCAAATCATGGGTCCTTTCTGTCCCTTCCTGACTTCAGGGCATCTGCTGGGAATGAAGGACCTTCAGGTTCACCTTCAAATTGCAGTAAAAGCTGCTACAACAACCTGCAGGGCCAACTTCTGATCATATACCCCCAGGAGAGGTGAGGAGGATAGATGGCTGATGAATGTTTATATTCCTTAGCTTTTTGCTTTTCAAGAATTGTCCCTTTTTAAAATCCATTTTTTATGGGTTAGGTTGTTCACTAGTTCAAAAAAGGTTACTTAAACTACCATATACCAGGGCAAAATTAATTAATGCACTTGACTAAAATTCAATGAGAACAGAAAACAGTTAGAAAATCAGAAAAATTGCATTAACTGATACCCAATGCCACATCTCAACAAATAACAATGGACTGTTTATGCTGCATTACTCTTTTCTAATCTTCACATATTACTATAATTATTAACTACTAGTCCTAAAATCTATAGAGTTATCATTATTGTTATTATTATGAAACTCAATCTCATTTTCATGTCATAAAGATAAACCAAATCTCATTTCAATTAGTTGCAGCAGGAGGGAATGAACTTTAAACAGACATTTAATTTCTGAAAAAAAAATTAGGAAGTTCTTCATGGAAATGTTATGGCATTTTGAAACAGATTAATAGTTCGGTATGAACACATCCACCCTGCAGCTAAACGACGGCTGTACTGCGATCAGGAGACAGGTTAAATGAGCAAAATCAGTTGATACCACTGGTTTGGATCTAATCAAATAGTATTTATTTTTATTACTTTTTAGCTACATTATTTTTTCATCCCATGTGCTGTCTGAATTGTTACTGTGGGTTATCTGGTTTGTAATTGGGTTATATTTGTCTTTAATGCATTTGATTAGTAAAGAAGTACCAGGACCAACGGGGTACTTCACCTTCTGGTTCCTGTTGCAAATGGTTTGCAATCACACTGCCTCCACTGAACACGCTCTTGGACACACCATGCTTCACAGAAGCAATCATCTCATGCATATTTTATCATCACTCGAGGACAGGATCTAACCTACAACTAGCCTGCCTCTCCAGCTCACCTAGCCTCATCCTGTGCTGAGCTGAGATACTAAGCCTCACCGGTGCTGAGCTGGTTAAGGATTGTACCATGGGGTTGCTCGGTGACCATTTGGTTCATGATGCTCATGACAAGGCTGAAAGAGAGTACACCATGAAGGGTACACTTCTGGATGTTCTTAGCTAGGGAAAGGTAGTTTATGCAGTGTAGTTTACTTGCCAACAGAACCCACGGCTAAGGATGTGGCTCTCCAGAAAAGCTCTCCATAGTGCTCAGCACTCTGACAGACATTGCAATGGTGACAGAAGCCCTCAAGCCTTGGGAAAACCTAGTACTTGTGACATTGTTGACTGTTACAGATCTCAGGCAATGCCGGTTTTTAGGGACGGTTTTGCAAAGCTACAAAATTACTTAGTTATTCATTGTCCAGAAGTCCCAAGTTTTAATTCAGAAGCTGGAAGGAAAAAAAGGAGATGTCAACAGACTGGGGATCGTCTCGACTTGCTGCCAACTCTGCCCTCGCTTTGTCCCCCCTGTTGCAACAAGAAGCACAGCAGCAGCGCCGAGCAGCTGTACCCGGGCCGTCCTCCCATGGAACACCCCCCCCTCCTGGTTAGCGCCCAGATGACAGCTGCGGGCTGGAGAAAGGATCTCACCCAAGTCTTCTCTGGTGCCAGTTTCCACCGTCACGTTTTTACCCTCTCCTTAAGTATGTTTAGACTTCAGAAACATTAAATACTTGACAGTAGGCCAAGACTAAAACACAGACATAAAAAGATGCCCTGTAGATGTTGTCAAGCATTTCACAGATCCTGTAGATATGAGTTGATAACCAGTCTCAAGAAGTCAGTGCAAAGAAGTTTCTCCTGCTAACCTTGGTTATTTCCCTCCTAGCACTCAGGCAGCAAAAAACAGTGAGAAACCCAGGAGACAAGAGCCCTGGCTTGCAGAAAGAAGCACCATCAACCAGTACAGACTGGGACACGGAGAGCTGGTGAAATCTTGGCATAACAGCTGGCAGCAAGGAGAACTGGACCAGGGAATGCAGGACTGGAACAAACTAGCAAGTAGGAAATTAGGGGGTGACTGATAATAGGTGAAGAACTTCATTAGCTGAAATCATGAGGTTGAGAGAGAAACTGAGATCAAATTAGAGGAAGTGTCCACATAAGGACAAAGACCTGGGGAAAAGCAAAGCAGTGAAGGAAGGAGTAATGGGTGAGAAGCAAAAAATATTTGGGAGAGTCAGGACTAACCCAAGAAGAAAGAAGAAATCAGAAAGTAACAGAAAGAGAGCAAAAAGTAGAGAGTGGAGACTGGACTGAGAGTTGGGGAAAAGACTATGACCATATCTTGAAACGTGAGGGGAATCCAGGCTTCTTGTACATCAAAATTCCTCTACTCTCAACAAGCATCTGTAAAATCCAGTTGGTAAAGTATGTCTTATTCCAGTATTGTGCCAGTTCACATGTCAGGATGGTACCTTCTGTTATTAACCAATCCATTAACTCAGAATCCAAGTCACTGTGATGAATCTAAAGATACTAGCTCTTCAGACAAATGAAAGCGGTAGCTATATGATGTTTCATACGAGATTTTTCCAGTCGGATCCAATTTCCCTATTCAACAGCCCAGGAAATCACACAGATAAAATCAACTTTAAAATAATAAACTCCAGCACTCTCATTCAGAAAGACCAGAATTAAGTTTGCTTCAAACAACTCTAATTTAGCTCCCTTTTATATTACAGCACAGCATTTAGAGATAACATAATTAACACAATTATCTCCTGTTTTTTTCTGCAGGACTCTCTCACTGCAAGGGCCCTTAATATCCTTTTAATGTAGGGTTGGGAGTTATTCTGGCTGCAATATAAAATCAAGTGGCTTGTTTCCCATAAAGAGCTTGGGAAACTTATTTTAGAGAAAAATAAGAAGTAGTTAGTAGCTAGTTCGGCTAACAGCCAAATCACATGCCCAAGAATTTCAAAATGCACTCACAGTATCAGCGTGCACCTTTAAAATTTACTTTTCAGAAAATGAGAACTTGGCACATTACAGAAAAAAATCAGGCTCCTTTTTGGACTGGTCCAACTGGGCCTCCAAACTCTCTATTTTGATAAAGCTAGTCCGCATCTTCTAATAGTCCTAATGTAGTTATGTACACCGACTATAACACTTCTTAAAATGAGTGAATGGCAGTGATTTTCTGAAACCTTTTGCTCCAGTTCAGTGAGATAATAGCAAGTCTGTAACTAAGGAAAAGGTGTTTTTTAGCATATGAATCAGATGGATCACCTAAGTCATTCAAATCACCAAGGCTTATTTGTTTGCTCTATTTCCTAATTGTTTCTGGAGTCAGTTGAGTGCCTTCCCTCAACAGCAAGTTTGCCTTATTAAGCTTATCCATGCAAGAGAGAGAAATTCTTGACGTGCTCTGGATTGCTTTTGCTCCCATCTGTGCTAACCAGCAGTGAAGAAAGTTTTACAGTGCTTACAAACACCATAGCTGTAAGGCTCCCCAGTCACACCAGATTATGATTTATTAGAGTTGTTAAAATAAAATGGGAGAAGAAATTGTTGCAGATCTTGGAAACTACAGAAAATCTCCATTTATTCACACTCAAATCCCAAAGGAAATAGGACTCACTTGGAAACAACAAAATGCTGTAGTGTGTGCTTCTCTCTCCACAGACAGTTCATATGCCAGAGAGTGACTTCTTTTTGCAAAAGGACTTATACCTTAAAGAATCTCAGGCATATTATTGATGTTTCATGGTGGTATTATTAATGGAATCTCCAGATCTGTAATAATAATGATAATCTGACATTATGCAGCATTTTCTATTTGAAGATTTATTCGGGATTCATCAGAAATACAGCCCCATACAGAGTAGCAGGGATCAGCTATTTAGCAGCATACTGTGATATCACAATAGTGTCAGCTATTCAGAAAGGAAAGTGAAAAATGTATTTCACATAGGCCTCAAAAAGAATGCAGGAAGAGTGAATTTAATAATCCAGTTGTAGCCAAGATGCCGGGGCTATCTAAAATAAAATCAAAAGATAGTCCCCCAGGTTTTCAAGACCTTGGTTTCACATTTCAAGCTAACACATGCTAGCTGTACAATATTTGTTTGTATTACTATAGGACATTAGGGCACTAATGTTGTAGAAAGTTGTACAACTAATGTTGTAGAAAGGAAGACACTGACTACCTCTGAGTCAGGAGCATCCCTTCTCCAACCACAGAGTTGAGGATTTTCATATCTAAAATGCTTTTGACTGTGTAAAAAAAAGTTAAAATATTCTTTTACTACATAATTAGTAACAATGTCTAGATTTCAATGAAATTTTTGTGATTCCCTCCTGAAAAGTTACTTTCCCAATAATGTTTACTGAATGCTTACTGGATGTTGATGGTTCTCAAATCAAAGGCTTACATGTAAAAAAAACACCAAAAAAACCTAACATCCACAAATTCTGTTTATGAAGGTATGCTGGAGTTTCATCTTCTTGTGTATGCCTTCTGACCAGTGTTCTTTCGCTTCCTCATTAAATAATTGTCTTATCACCTACCAATGGGGGTTTATATATATATATATAAATGTGTATATACACACACACATATATGTATGTATACAAAACTGACAATCTTCATAAGGATTGTTTAGTACATACCCCTCTTAAAGATGCTGGAGGAGGCAGAAAATCCATTTCTCTCAAGACTTGCTTTTATCTACTACACTGCTGGCTGATATATTTATTCAAGGCCACAGATTTATGCCAGATGCACAGGGTGAAGCCATTGATCTCCATAATAATCTCTTCAGAACAAAACCATGCTCTGTGCCTTGCTTTGGAGGTTGCTGCCCAAGCACTGATTAGCCTCCATATTTATGGTCTTGCAGAGCTCTGGAGGAAATGTGCTGAGCTTGTACTAGCTTTCAATACAAAGCTGAAGAGTCTTACTGAGTGTGCCCCAAAGGAACCCCTCTGCCTTCAGAGGGACTTTGCCTTGAGCTGCGAGGCTTTGCTCTAGAGAGCTTTGTCCTTTTTCCTGTAGTCGTGCACAATTCATCTGTGTGACAACAGTGTTTTGTAAAGCAGCAGAACTAAATGAAATGTTCTGAGAAGGGTCATAGCAAAAAAAATCCAATAGGAATGTTCTTGGAGTTCTTCTATTACTTCTCTGCATTTCAGGGAGGGGTTAGCTATTAATAACTTTCCTCCTGATCTTCTTCCAGGCTGGTCTTCATATTTTCAACCTCCATTCTCTTTATTTTAGGGCCCTTTCCAACAGTTTATAAATGTCACCATTGGTCATGTATAAATTCATTTTTAAAACAGGCTAAAACCTTCCAAATTTCCCTTGCTGCGGTTCAATGATCCTCTCAATTTTAGAGCAACAAATACTTTGTTGTCTCTAACACTCCCTCTTCATAACGTCTGACAGTGCATCTTACAGGACGTGAGCTATCCCTAAGCTTTAAGAACAGCCTGGCATATGAAATCACAACACACTTGGCTTGGAATAAATATAGCCAGGCAGCAATGTATGAGCAGTATAAATACTAACCAGCCAGTCCCTGTGACATCCTGAGACCAGGTCATTTTCTTTGCATTGTATAGAAGGAAAAAGTATGTTAGTTATAATTATGGGTAACTTATCATGGTACCACGATGCTGTAGCTGGTCTAGGTAGCAGCTGTGCTTCCCTACTCCCTCAACACCCACTGGAGATTATTGCCCCCTTGGAGCGGCCCACACAATGGTTCAGGTAGCCATTAGTTAGTCCAGATCTGTCAAATGATTTGGCTTAGCTTAAAGAGTTCTAGTACAAAGCTCTTTGAAGCAGGACCACTTCTGACTGAGCTGGGTTAATGACTCATTACACCAGCAGTTGTGCTGTCATAGCTGAAGTCTGATAGCCTGCAGAGGAAGCAGACATCATAACCCAGAGCAGCTGCATTTGTAACAGCCCTTCTGACTCTGAGATGACTTATACAAATCCATACAAATTCGGATCCAGTGATTCTTAAAAATATACCAAAGCCTTGAACCCATCCCAAGAGATTCTAACACAAACATTATTGCCGGCTGCAAGGTTAAGTTGGTATTAGAGGGACAACCACACGTGGTTAGTTGTTCACACCTATTCTGGTTTGGTGAGGTTTATGCCACATAAGAACGTTACCATAGACGTAACTGTAAGACACTACACCTGTACCAAGGGCAACAATAGTAAGCCAATGCAATGTACTTGTGCATATATTTTACAAAGCTGACAGGGAATGCTTAAGCATGAAGAATGAGAGAGTAGAAGGCTAAGAAGAGTTTTTTCCTTGGACTGTTACAACATTTTCTGTTTTCAGATCTCCTTGATTGTCTTTTGTGACCCTTTTGAAGATGAGAAATTCTGCGCTATACATTGTCACCTCTCACAAATACGGCAAAAGCTTCCTAATAACTGGGGCCTATTATTAAAGTTCTTAACTGAAGTCAGTTGGAATTTGTTCATGGACTTCACGTTTGGAGCTACAAGTTGACATTTGGCATCCAGACTCTTAATGGAAAAAATAATACCTCAGAAATCTCAGAGAGGTAGATCAACAGTAACTCTGAGCTTGGTTTTACTCCTCTTCACAGGACCTTTGTGTTTTACTTCAGTAGATGCTAGATCACTTACAGAAATCAAATAGAATTCATAAATCCACTGCAGCTTCACCTGATAATTTTACTAGAAAAGAACCACGCCATGCAAAAGAAAATGGCATGACTGAGTCTAGACTGGCAACATAGGAATAAAGCCAGAAATGGGTTTGGCCCTTAGTCTCTTTCAGGTATTATTATTTATTGGCATTATAAAGCTACTTAGAGGACATGGCGGTGCAGAGAACTAAGCATGGAAAATGCTGAACATACATGTAGCAACAGCCTGTCTGTTTTCCAGAGTTCACAATCAAAGTAGGCAATTGAAATGTGAAATACATCTTTTTCCCAATATCATGCCTGGAGCCAACAGAGGACAAATGAAGGTGCACAGCTGGCACAGAAGGTCTAAAGGCAGAGACTGAGTTCAGCTGGAGGACATCCTCCTAGCAAGGATGCAAGCTGCCTTGTGCCCATGCACATGAGGGTCAGCTGTCCAGAGGATGCTTGTGAAAGGGAAAGCTGGAACACAACATACTCATGACTGCTCTAGAAGCCAAGATGGAAACAAACTACAAAAATTTATCACTCCTGCTAGTGACTTTTTCTAGCATTTGCAGGCCAGTGACTTTTCTTTTTTGACCAGCTAATTAAATGGTGGCCAGCTTCCCCATTACTGTACTGAAATCCCACTCATATTGGGAATTTGGTAAATGTGGGAAGGGTATATAGTCCCGTACTTCAGAAAAGTCTCAGGAAGCGTTCCCACCTATCCCACTCTGTTGCCAGGAATGAAAGACATAAACAGCACATTAATTAAACAGAATTATTTTGTTTAAAAAATGTATGTAAGGTGAAGCAGACCAAAATCAGGACCAACAAAACACTAGCATCCTCTGCACTACTTTGAAAACTTCACCTGATATACAGGTGCTACAGCAGGTTCACTTCTATTTCTAGTCTCTGGACCACATAGTTATTATACCCATCTAGGCCAAATCAGCCTATGTAGCCAAACACCTGTGCATATGATATAACACCTGGCTTTAGGAGGCTGCTCTTCCGCAGCAGAGCTGGAATCTGGTACTGCTTCCCCAATATCTTTTTTCAAACTTTTTACATGACAAGAGCCTTCAGAATCAGGAATAAGAGTAAGTTGTGTGGAGTGGGAATAAATTTAATTAATCCAGTTACTATGGATTTCCTTGGTAGCACACTGCAAGGGGCCAGCACTCAGACAGCAGTTAGTTGGCCTGGCTAGACTTAATCTTACTTCGTTGGCTGCATGTCTGCTAGGTCATGAGCATTCACCCTGCTGGGGGTGAATCCTGGTAGGCTAAAGTCACCCTTTGGTGAGTATGTAATTCACTGTGCTTTGATTGTCTTCAAAAATCATCATCTCTGATGGGCTATTCGTTAGCAGTAGAAATATCAGCTCATTTCTTTAGCTTCATCAGAGGCTGAAAAACTCCACAGTTGAAAAGGAAAAAGTGCTTGGCAGCCTCAAAAAAAAAAAATTACAATAAGCTCAGAAAGTCTTTTTTCAGCCTTTTTTTCTTCCACCTATCTTCCCAACCTTCTCCTAGAGTCCTGCAAAAATGGGATGTTCTGATACCTGGAATAACCTTCATCTATTTACACTGTGTACACTGTCTAGATTACCCACAGAACTCTTTCAAAAGCAATCCTGTAAAGAAAAGTGTGTCAGTCTACATTCTATGTACGGTACCAGACAGGCGATAGGGACCCTTTCATAAGCAGGGTATAAGTAACACAGTGATGTGCTACAGGATCTGCCCATACCAAGCCCGGCCAAGCTTGTGTTTGTCACAACAGCACTCAACTCTTTGACATACCGATACCGATACCGTAAAACACAAGGCCACCCGTAGCCAGATTCAGCATAAAATAAAATCAGTGCACAATACCTAAGTAACAATGGCTGTGCAATTCTCAGGTGAGAAATCGTTCCACCCAAATGGACCATGAATGTAAACACTGACTAACGAGAGTGGTACAGATTGGACCATTAAAAGCAAGGCAGAGATGAATGGAAATGTCTGAGCAGGAACATAAAACAGACCAATTTCTGCTACTAAGTAGGAGTGGGAGTATAACAGTCCTTGTTATAGAGTTGCTGGCAGTGATGTTATTGTTAAGGCTGAAAAAGACATTACGTTCCAAATCTCTCTTTTCACTTGTAAAACAGTAAGATTTTGAGCTTGATCCTTCACTTCAAAGGTAACTACTGCAACTGCTTAACAAAGGAGAAACATGAGATGGATGAGAAGAAAAAAATCAGGTGGGTTACAAAATGTTATACAGACTGCAGACCCAGATGAAGGTGAAATTTTAGTTCCACTGAAGTTCATAGTTTTGGTCTTTTGCAGGCACCAATATTTAGCCCACCTGAGTAAGCCAATACAGAAATAGCTGGAGAATAACCCAATTACAGCAAAGATCACAGACAGGAAAACACACATTTCAGAAGAGAGGACAGATGAGATGACAGCCAATTTGAGAGGAAATGGAAAGGAGGTGAAATTGTAAGAACCGATATCTATAATATCGAGACTGGAAATGGAAACTTGGCAATTAGATTAAAGCAGATATTCAGTTTTATCAGTACTAGCTTTAGAAAATAAACATACACAAACATGTCTACAAAGATCTTTGACTTGTAATTTTTTTGGCTTTATACAGAGGTATACAGAAAAACAGATTTGAGAAAAATAGGGAGGACTTTTTCTGTCTGTTTTGAAGGAGCTTAGGACTTATTTGTTATTTTATCCATTAACAAAAACTTTTGAATCATCAATTCTGTTTGTGAGTTCCAAAAAGGATAATTCATGGCTTGGTTTAAGAACACTGCTTGGTTCCTAAAAATTCCTGACTGCTTCCACCAGGCTTCTCACAACTCAGGCTGAGAGCCGTTGTGAGGAAAGAGAAAAAAGAGACTCATGGTAGAGTTGAACAAAGGATTTTGAAGTTTGAACATTTGTCTTTGTTACGATCAGAAATGAAACCTGAAATTTTCAATGAAGGAAAATTTGTACAACTTGGGGAATAGCTTCAGTGCAAAATTGAAACAATAATTCTAAGATGGCCTTTTAGAATTTGACCTTTTTATCTCTTAACAACATTTAAATATAATACAGAATTTGAAGATTTGAAATGAAAAGTAATTTCAACATTTGAAATTTCCACTTTTTGCTCTGAAAATGTCAAAACTGGATATTTCAACTTTCTGGAACTTTTTCCCTTCCCATTTTCACTTGAAAATGAGAATTTTCATCTTGGGCTACTCATTTACATGAATCACTGAGACAGCTGTCTGTCAGCAGAAAAGGGAAAGCTGATGGACTACTCTGCAAAGTGTGACATCAAGCCTAGCCATTCATTTCCTATTCCACTGCTCACATAAGTTTATTTTTGAAAAGTTCTGGAGGAAGAAGTGGTTTGGCTGGGTTGCATTCCTTAAGTAACTACTTTGTCACTTGTTTAGGAGACATATGCAATCTACAGCCTAATCTGTGGCTAAATCTAAAGAGAGGCAGTAGAAAACACTTGGACAAGAAAACAAACAAAGCTTTCAGTGTCTTCAGTACTTTCACCAAAGATAATAATCAGTTCTTTGGTACTGCCTCCAGTGTTTCATGTCCTGAGAGCACTGTAGTTGCGAGGAACACCTGCTATATGGTGCAAGCAATCTGCATTTTTTTATAGCTTGCTTACACTGAGCCAGTCTGAATCAGGCACAGGTTAAACATTGGGTGACACAGCTTGCATCCTTTGCAGAGCTCTTCACATTTTAGGTGTCAGTAACGGAAAGTACAGCCTTGTGCGTTCTGCTGAATCATGCCGAAACACTTTAAAGATACTTTAAAGATATATTTGATATTCACATGATTATGCAAGTATTTTAGGCTGAAAATAGACTGTCAGCTGTTCATAGGGGAGAAATAGTGGTGATAACCTTTTCAACAGCTTTGACTAAATCCAAATGGGATTGTGAATCAGAAATTTCAACCTATGGAGTTACCATGATGCAAAACTGAAGTGAGAGAAATCAGTTTATCCCACACCCAAAGACCTTTTGTCCAGTTCTGCACTGGAACTCTGAGGTGCTACATTTGCACCTCAGTCCAGCCATGCCTTGTAGGCAACTGCTGACCAACGGTGTGGGTCTCAATTCCTCTCCCTCAAAAACGGAGCTAGTAATTCTACCCACATTTACAGATCATTTTGAGATGTCTGAGTAAAGAGAATTACGGAACAACTAAAAGTTACTATGTATCATGCATGTGTTTGCCCATAAATAATAAATTCCTGAAGCAGACATAAGAACAGAAGTTTCCACTATCGTCTACCTTTATAACAAGTTCATAAGCAGAAGCGTTGTACATGATTTCTCAGCTGTTCCTTTTTTGAATGATAAGTTTCACTCTAGATCCAAATCTACCTCTCTCCCTGTCTAGGTTATATGGATTCTACTACTTTTAGTATTTCAGAATAGAAACACTGATTTGTGAGGCAAAAGTTTAAAAAAAAAATTGTCTTGGTTTTTTTTCTAATTCTTTACACTATTATTTTTCTAGTGATCCTTATTTAGAGCTCTTGTCCCACTTATAGTCCAGGAAGCTGCCAAGCCTAATTTATACCGCTCACTGATGCCTGATAGTCTCTCAGCATTATCAACAGCCTAGTTGCCAGTCTCTGTCTGTGGCTGGTGCTTTGGTGGTGGCAGATCTGAGGCACCCAGTCCCAGGTTTGGCCAGCTGAAATGGCGGGGTGGGCTAATTTCCCTGCTTCTGTGCATCCTACCAGGATTTTGCACTAGAAATAAATTGTCATGGGGAGAATATTTAAATTCAGGAAACAAAATGTTCCCACTAATTCAATGTAGCCATCTCCTGCCTACTAAAAGTTATGAGTTATGTGTGAAGTAAAAAACCTCTCTGCTGTATGAGATAATGAGAAAACGGGAATTCTTTATTCATTGTACTTGTCCCTCTGCACATAACATTTGTATATCATGCCAGGACTAACCTGTGTCACTGTACTTATAGCCACAGACCAGACTAAATGCCTGCCCTTCACTGTTTTTACGTCATGATTCATATACTCTCTCTGCTCTTTCTGACTGCCTGCAATTACTTGTGACAAATGATTCTTCAGTGTACTGTCTGCTTTACCTTTTCAAAATGTTTCCATGGTTCACAGATAAGTCAGCTAGTGTACACTGTACTGTCTTGTGGGAAGTAAATCCCAAGATACACACAGGAACAGGTTCCACGGCATTTTACTGGCAGAACTGCAGACCTCCACCTCACTCAGCTGCAGCACATGTACTCTGGCCGGCCATGCCAGCAGTGCTGGGGCTCCTCAATTACAGTGGCATGGAGAACCCAAAGGAACTGATTGTTACTTACAGTCATACTCGCCTAAGGATGTGAACCCTTGTTTCGCAAAGAGCATGATACCATTTCCAACAAAATATCTCATCAACATAAAATCATCAGATATCTCCCATGAAAGAACATCCAGCTGAATGACCCCCATCATTCCTCCCACTGGTATGTTTGTTAACCACATATATATCCGGAGGTGAATGCTGCCTTTATTTAAACTTGTGACAAGCCAGGGAGCCTGATTCTGCCCTTCAGCTACAGTGGTGAATATCCACTGACCTCAGGGGATGTAAGTGCCAAGAGACTCAATCCTTTCCTCCTCCTGGTAGCGCAGAGTATGAATTAGCATCTGACTTGTGATCCCCACCCTGCAACACAAAGATCCTACACATATAATGAGTTTCAAACACTTACCTGCTCTCTGACAACACAGTGGATCAAAATATGACAAGCACACATACAGTGTTTTTTTCATGGAAAATGATCTTCTATTTGAAAGTGAAACCTGTCAAGAAAATAGCTAGCAAGACTTCCTTTGTGAAAAATCTTCCTTTTCTAGTTAATGTACTGCAGATTTCATTTAAAACATTTTTATGGCACTGTTGGCCTTTTTTAATGACCATAAGTTGCACTTCCTTATTCCAGACCTTTTTTCTTTAATAAATACATTTTTTAAAATTGCAAAATACTTCAATGTTTGGAACTGTATGAGAAATGTTGCAGTGAATGGATTCATTGTGACAGCTGTGAACTGACAACAGCTTTAACACTGTATTTTCTTTCCAAATTATTCTCCCCTTGTGCTCTATCGAAGTCTGCTTAGGTATGTACACACCTCTTCTTATTACAATAACTGCACAGCAGATCACAGAAATAGGATTCATGGTTCTAAGCCACAAACATTTATGCTGGCCTTTTCCATACATACTCCTCTGCATTAGTTGAAGCAGGAGTGATGACATCAT
This sequence comes from Falco biarmicus, assembly GCF_023638135.1. Classification (NCBI taxonomy): domain Eukaryota; kingdom Metazoa; phylum Chordata; class Aves; order Falconiformes; family Falconidae; genus Falco; species Falco biarmicus. Next base: position 5,595,716 of record NC_079298.1, on the reverse strand, counting down.
TAAAACACTTCTTCCAGGTAGCCCCTCTGCCTGGCTCGGTACTCTCCTGCTTGCTTCCCACCTCTGCTTCTGAGAGTTAACTCACCTCTAAGCTGGATCTGATCTTGCCACTTGTGAAGGTGTTAGGAGTGAAAGATACTGTGACGTTCCTGGCTGCTCATACTGCCCACCTCCAACATATTTCATGTTCACATGTGGTCCTTGGCCGGCCGATGCTCATGCCCATCTGTCTGGGAGGCACTGTGCCTGCCTGCAAGTTGGTCAGGTCTTTGGCCAGACACTGAGGGGTTTACACGGGCAGGCAGCATAACGCTGCAAATGACATCTGTTCTGCAGGAAGTCATCCTTTCTGGGAGCGATGATGTTGCACACCCCCTTCCACTTGATTACACCTGTTGATCGCCATGTGCCAAAGCAAAGGAGCAAAGCGGAGCAGGGCAGGAAGTGGCTGTTCGCAGGCACTTGTGCCGGCCCCTGGGAGAGACTAGAAGGCACCAGAGGCTTGTGAAATCCCATGCTGTCACCACAATGCACAGCACTGAAAAGGACTGCCCTTCTTGTACTCCACTTACAGAACCCCATTTTCTGGGCATCCTCTTGCAAAACAGATGCAAAATGCTACCATCTGTTCATTGCTCCCATGACTGTGCAAGATGCAAAGAAGTGAAAAAAAATGCCTGCATGGGCAAGCATTCTCCATCCACCCAAAGGGAGACACACAGTTGCACCATACAAAGCAAGTCACACAGAAGGGCTGTTGTCACGGTGGGTGTTATTTGTAGTGCAGACAACTATTTTCACTTCTGAAATTTTCACACACTCCCTGGCACCTTAACCAAATATATGTACTTCACTGAACCCCAATAAGCATAGAGTTTATGGATGTGGCTGGTTCTGGAAGAGAGCGAGAGTCCACTGCCAGGCCTCAGATTATTTATGCAGAGGGAAGAAGAGAGAAAAAACAAAAAATACACAATAGTCATGCTGATGTGGTATCGGGCTTTTGCCTGGGATCCAGACCCCAAGCATCAACCAGCCAGCCAGCAACTCTGTGCTGTGGTTGCTACATGTGGTAAAACCTGGGTCATCTTCCCTCCACTGATTTTGCTGCCAAGATAACAATGAGCATGGGCATGTCTTCCCATGCTCCAGATGCACCTACAGTTTGCCATTTAGATGTATCCAGCAGGGCCATTGACCTTCACAGACACATCCACACAGCTGCACCTTTAGCCAGAGAGAAAAAAAAAAAGGAAAAAACAAAGAGCTTCTGTGGGAGAAAAGCCCTAGAGAAAATTCACAGCATGTAATGTGGGAAACTAATGTTTTCCTAAATGCTCTCCGTTCTGGTCACTGGTATCCCCACTTCTGCTTTGTCGTTGTCCACAGTGCACATTCACCCCGGAGCCAGCTAAGGCAATTGCTGCTGCAGTCACAGCTGACTGTGCTGCCACTGACACAAATCCCAACCAGAGACTGAAGCGCTGGCATGGCAAATCCACACAGGACAGCAGCACTGCTCAAGTTATTTGTTTTTATGGACAGGGACACTGAACCCAGACACTGAACTGTCAAGTTCCTCTTAGAATGCAGAATGCTACACTAAAAAAAGAAAAAGAAAAGCAATTCAGAGAGAAGAAAAGGGTGGAAATATCTATCATTCAACAACACTGACAAAAAACAAACCCTGGCAGCAGCCTCCTATGCAATGCCTTGTTTATGCCAATGTTGGTTGCAGCTCCTGTTCAGATCAGAAGCACAACAAATTGTCTGTTTCTCTGAATCCAGCAGGCTCTGATAACTAGTGACCATGCTGACAGAGCCTATTGCCTGCATTTGAATGGGAACGATGAATAGTTGAAACAGCCACACTTGAACACATACAAGATTGTTTTTATAAATCCAAGACTGTATTTACAAGTTCCAGCTTTTAAGGCCAGGGTATTTTATTTACTTTGCTGGTTTTTTAATGGTGAAAAAGCACTAGAGCAATCCATCTGTCTGAACTGGAAGCTTCTTATAAATAAACAACAATAAAAAACAACACATGGAATTCATTTTGCCCACTTCTGTTTTGTCTGCATCCCCCCCAGAATATAAATCAACAAGAGATCAGAATGTAGTTTGTGAGTAAATTTCTTTCAACAGAAACGAACAAAAATAGACAAAGATAACCATCCTCCTTATACTTTATGCACAGTAATGCAAGTTATTTTCCACTCCATTTAGACTTTTCACCTTCCTTTCATTTACCCTGTTTTTTACAGTTCAATAAATATTTTTCCAAGCTCCACTTGCCAAACAAAAGAGTTTAGCTTCAGTGTTACTCCTCTGACAAATATCCTTATGGTGTTGCACATGTGAGCCATTGATAAACAAATTAAAATTCTGTCCCAGCTCAGAGCTCAGCTGGCCCATTTCATCTTGCGGTATGGGTTTGTAAAGGTCTGGGTGTCTGTCATCCTCCCCTAACCTTGTCTTTGTCAAAGGGATACAAAAGCCTGCACGCTCGGGGCCTTACGATACTGATTAGTGTGAGTGACAAAGTGGAGTAGCAAGTCCACTCAGCCCTTCATAATAAATCTATCAAAGAGTAATAGAATTCCATCAATTCTGCATCATCCCCGAGGGTCGCTGTGCTGGGATGGAAAGTGTGTTCCGCTGGGATTGTACAACTGTTATTATTCAATTACACTCTTTTCTTCCTAGTTAAAGACCATGATATCATTATCACTTAATGAATACATATAATTGGATCTGGACTCTATGTTTGGCTGATGAATACCACTCACTATTCATTCAGTCTCAGCTCATCTTCTGACCATTTATTATAGACTTTTGGCTGAAAACCATGATGACAAAGGGAATTTGAAATTAGCTGAGATTTCATTCAATGCTCAGTTAGACACAAAGGCAAAATACAATTCTGACGCATAAATGAGGCTAAGACCACACGGAGAAGTTTTGCCTAAAAGTTAATAGCTGTTGATTTCCACATAAACACATTGAGGTGAGTGCGAAGATATTTTTTTAAGAAGGTCTCACAACTTTTCAAGCAAGCAGAGATTTTCTCCCTCTCTTCCCCAAACCAAAAAAAAATTGTCTCAAAGGTAAATACTAGATCTTTTAAGTTGGTACTTTATTTCCCAACTTAGGCAAAATATTAGCTTTAAAGATGTCAGCTGAGGCCATTATGATCTTTAACTCAGCCCTGCTAAGCCAAACACCATTTTATGATTAAATAACATTTAAATCTGACAAAGCAAAAGTGCTTTCTATACAGTATATTTATTACACCTAATATCGAGACCATCATTAAGTTTCATCAAACAGTGTGCCCCCAAAGGAAACTGGCCCTCCTATTCATATTGTTGGGAGTAAATGTAGCATACCTCCTTTGGATCACTGGTGAACAGGCCACCTCATTAATCCTAGTTAGTAGATGCTGCTGGGCATGTGGAGCAGCCAAATCCAGATGCTACCCACAGAGCCTCTCCAGGCAGTTAGGGAATCACAGAGTACCACCTCAAGCCCTCCATACATCACTTCAAATTAAATTTACATTAAGTGCTACTCCATCAGAGCCGAGAGAAGCTGACATCTTTGGAAAATGCAGATGATAATCCATTAAATCCTATTATATACATGTCTTCTAATTTTACTTAAGCTCATGCATACCAAAGTGTGAGTTTGTGTTAAAAATTAAAGACCCTTTTACTAGAACAAAAGACTTTATGAACTGTTGACTTTGGGAGGGTTTATTACAGGATCAGGCTATTCTGTCAAGACAAGTAGACTTTTTTTTCCTGTAAAATTTCTGGTTAATCATTTGTTCCTGGGATCTTTTTTCAAATGCACAATGTGTCTTTGCTATTCCCATCTCAAACTCTTTGTTCTCTCAAATAGAAGTGCAGCCTCTTTAACTTAATCAAATGTTATGAATGAAACAGTGGGACACATATTGTCTCCTTTTGCAATTAAGAAAATATTTGCTGGCAGCTTCCAAACTGGCAACAGTAAGAAGATGCTATAAAATCATCACAGTGAAAAAGCTAAGGATTTAATTGCCCTATTACCACATATGTCAATCCCTTTATATTTTCATAGTCCTTAGTCACAGTTACTTTTACTTTGATGAGTCTCTTCTAATTTCATAGCAATGATCTTATTATTTTTGATTCAAGGTACTTAAATTTTTATATTTAGCTACTCTATTTTATGTTTGTGTTTATGTCTGATTTACTTTTCTGCTAGACCTAAACTGAAATTGAAAATACACAGATTTCAGAAAACAGCAATAATTATGTCAAATATTAGTCAAAGTAAGAAAACATATCGAGAAATAAAATACACATAGATGTATACACACACAATTAATTTAAAAGCTATTTATCAAATCTTTTAAAAATTAATCAGAATTTAGATTTCAGGCTCAGATTTGCTTTAACTTTCAAATAATTTCTTTCAGTGTTTCACTGCATGTGTGCTTTACAGTACATGTAGTACATATGTGTTAGTTTAACTATTATCATTCTTCAGCAACTGGAAAAGTTTTGAGGCAGATTGTCATTTACTGTAGCACCATAACATTCAAGTGAATTAATAAGCTGAACTGAAGTTTTTCAACAGTGTATTTCTGAATCATGCAAGCTGAGGATGTTTCCCTATATTAGTTTCTACCACAGAAAACAGAATTAGCCTGTGTTTCCAGTCTGGGTTGTTCCATTCTGTCTGTCCAGTCTGGGCAATATCTATGTGAGCTGGTACTACCTTTTGTATGACTCCTGATGCTGTGGCAATGGCAACAACACACTTTGTATTGACGGGTTAGCTCACTAAAGCTTTAACACAGCACACATTCTAATTTTGCAGTGTTTTTTCAAATTATTATAAACTATTACAAATACTGGCTTTGAACAAGACTCATGGAGGACAGATACTGAAATGAACACATGCAATTTGGAGGTGGCTATCAAAATGCACACAGCCAGTTTATCTGTCCCTAGGAGAGGCATTGGCAGGCTCTCACAAGCCCTTACTCACCAGCCTGCCTGAGGAGTGGGCCAGAAGTTGTAGCAAGGCTCCTTCACTGAGTACCAAGTATGACGTCTGACAAATAAAGAAGTGATGACACCAATAATTAAAACTGAAGAGTTTAGTTTAGTCTTCTTGATGCACGGGGATTTATGCGTGCTGCTCCTGTTAGAACTAGTAGGATCTGCTTCCATAAATTCCCATTCATCAGGATTATAACATTACCTAAATTATTGCTCTGTAATACACTTATACCCTATGATTTCAGCAGCTCACCATCATATATGGGGCAGTGCCCCTCGGCAGTGAGGGGATCTGGTATAAAGGGCTATGGCAGAATGCAGAATTGTGGTTATTGTGGTCTCTATAAATAACTACAAAGGTTGTTCCTGTGTACACCACTACAAAGCATTTCTGAGGACATATTTTTGAATAGTGAAGCTGGATACATCCTAGGTTGGGGTTTTTTGCATCCTCTTAAAATGGCCATTGACACATTGCACAGCATCTTCCTAAAAACATCACTTTTTATTTAAACTTCTATGCTGTATTTTGAGGATAATGCTATTTGGGATAGGGTAAATATAGCTCACTGTTGTTTTTATGTTACAAAACATCTTCATCGCCCCACAGAGAAAATGAGTCTATCAGCCTGAACTAAGTAGCTATTTCCTTTACCTCCGGACATCCCTAACTCCAATTTTAATGCACCATGTCATTAGGAAAATATCATACAACATCCATTATTTCAATTTTCTTATTTCATTTTAAACAAATGAGTAAGTTGGTATTTTTTTTGCATCTGATTGGTGGGTGGGTTTTTTTTCAGAATCACCAGTAACTTCTAATTGAATTGGATGATTCAAAAAGCAAAATTGATCTTAACTGTTAGGTTATACTTAGAATTAAAAGAAGTCTCTGAAAGATGGTGCTGAGCACATAAACAAAGCGACATGCTGAATTTCATATTAAGAGCTATGGAGCACAATGCAGGATCATCCCCTCTCTTTTCATATTTTAGACTGACTTTTCCAGGGGCTAAAGAGGAATTAGCCAGACATGAGCAAAGTAGCAAACAAATCCTAAACTCCACTGTGGAACTCACAGCCCAATCTCCATGCCTGATTTCCACCAGAATAGAACAGAGACACTTCAAGAGATTTCCAGAATCTGAAATCTGAAATTTCTCTGAAATGTCAGGCCTATCAGAAAAGCCATATGTAAAAAAATGAACAAGTTTTCAACAGTATCCATGAAAAGTAGTCTACTGAGGGAATGACAAGTACAATCAAAACTTACCTAATGCTGGAGTCGCATCTGCACCTAAAAGAGGGGCTTCAAAACCAAAATTATAGTAAAAGGATCCTGGGGAAGAGGCAGAATTGCCACCAACAAGATGCATTTCTGGTATAGACCTGCTGATGGGTGTGAAACTTTCCATTACATGGAGTTCCCCAAGAACAACAGAAATTTCGACCTAATCCTTCTAGAAAGAATAGCCATAATCTGAGGGCTCAGCTGAACAGCCCAAGTCTGGGTTACCACAGCTTTCCATCTGGCCTGCAAGGAGCTCCTCAGCTGCATTCCTTGTCCACAGTAAATGCAATATAACACAACATAATTTAGCCTAATTTGGGCCAGGTAAGTCACCTTAGTTTCCATTTGGCACATGGCATGGATCTGCCTTGTGACTGCATACGGCTCACTCCCTGATGCTCGGTCAGTGTCCACAAACCGAATCCAGGTGCTGAGAGCTCAGGGCAGATTGTGATGGCCAAAGTGGCCTTACATCATGATCTGTGGTGTAACAAATACCTTTCTGCTCTGTGCTTGTGCAGCACCTAGCAAAACAGCTCACTTTAGTTCTTCCTCATTTCTTTCTAGCTCGTCCCCAGTTTATACAACTGTCTGCCAACTCATTCCCTTTCTGTGACTTCCTAGAGGAGGAGCCGAATGTTATCATTTACATGCAGCACAACTTGGAGATTAAGCTGTCGCAGAGGTCCCAGTGCACTCGACATGGTACATACATACAAACAGCAAGAGGTAGCCCTTGCCCTCAATAACTTACAGTCCAAACAAACAAAACAGACAGAAGGTCAGAGAGGAAACAGAGGCACTAAGAAGTGACGTGATTTGCCTGCAGTCACCTAGTAGATGATTGGCAGAGTCAGGATTAGACTAATAGATCATTGAATCAATCCACTGACTAAACATACTGCTTCCCATTATTTCTTGGGAGGCAAACCAGGAAGAATGATCTCACTCGGCTAAGAGCCATAATAAAAATAACTGCAGTACTGAGGGCAAGTTCAGAGTTTTCTACATGATGTGCTGTGGATGAGTTGGTGGAGAAGCTGCTCTCTCCACCGCCATATTTTGAATTGTCTTCACAGCAGGAATGATGGAAGACAGAGGAATGGCTGACAGTACTGAATAAAACTCCATGTAAATTCCCCTTATGAACATCTGATAAGTATTTATATGGGCATAAAGGGTTATTTATTTCCCTGTCTCCATGAATGATTTACATGCTACTCTCCATTTTTATAACGCACCCACTCGGGCTTGAGGAGAAATGTACTCTGACTGGCTCTTTTTCCGAAGAAATTATTTGACACAGAGATGGAGCCAGGATGCTGGGTGGGGGTGGGAACATTTTAAGTGTTTTTAACTGTCTTTCACAGTAGCCATTTTCCTCCCTCATTTCCACTTTTGACCCTTCTTTTTTTTCCTCCTCTCACTGAGTTTCATCTTCCCACAAGCCTCTATAGCTCCCAAACCCCTTTGCTCGTTCTGTAGGTAGAACGCCCCACTTTTATGTGACATCCTTTAAGGATGAGATTCAGCAAAGTGAAAGCAGAAGTTTTAACTAGACTCACTCAGTGAATGAGACTGCAATGCCTAGGAGGTTCCTTTGGTTTCTCAGCTCTCAATCTAACTCAGATTGTGCCAGTATCACCTCTAAGGGGTTTCCTACCCCAGGGCCTGGGTTAGATTTTTAATAACTCTGTAATTCCACACCAAATTGAGCCTCAGAATTTGAAAATTATTCTGATCTAGATACAGTTTTGTGGTTTATAAAGGGCAAAATCAAAGTTTGCATCAATTCCTGATATAGAGTTTACAGTTCAGCCAAATCTTAGTATTTTTCCCAAGCTTTGTTTCCTTCTCCATGCCAACTGTGCATCTTAATAGTATAAAAATCTTGAATGGATATACTGAGGAGTATTACAGATAGATTTTATATGAAACTTCTAAGGCACTTGGCCTTCAAATTCTAGGAAGATGAGTGGGAGTTCAGCTTGAGGGAGCACATTTTTTTCCTGTATACAGTCAAATGAGGTACCAAATACCTCACATCCAGTAATACCAGATAAAGCAGATGCAATCCTACTCAGCTGAATTTGATAGCTGGAATGAACATAAATATGTTTACAAAGTGTTGGACAAAGATTTATCCCTTAAACTTTGAAAAAAATCCTTTCTAAAAGATTGCCTTTTACAAACCTGTGCCTCTACAACTTATTCTCTGATGCTTCATATTCAGCCCCCAGGTTCTTAATTAAATATGGCTACGTTGTCTTCATTAGGACTTCTACTGGATTAATCCAGGATAGAGTTTACTAATATTTTCCATCAGTTCTGCAGTTGCATTGTAGTATTAGATTATTTTCAGAGCAAGAGAGTCATGCTTGTAAAATGCATTCAGTGATGAATAAAAGAAAACTAAGGAAATTTATATTTAGAGCTATATATCTGATTATAGAAATGTATTGTATATATATTGTGTACACAACTACTTGTGTTGCCAGTTTCCTTGGTCTGCCATTCAAACACTTCCGATATCAAAATGCCTTGAAAGGAAGACATCAGGGTCAGCACCAAAGCAAAAAAATCAGCACAAATCTGCGGTTATGCACAACCTAAAAAAAGCAAAACAGAGTTAAGGCCTTGTTACCTGGATCCCCAGTTATGCAAACATTAGATCAACTTTCTGTCAAGTCAGAGTACCCCCACTTATAGCAGCCTATTCCATACTTTTTAGAAGCTATCCTACAGCTCTGACTCTCCACCAGACTGACTGCAATAGCTTCATTACAGCATAAAGCTCTGAGCAGGAGTCTGAAGTGGTGGACAGCAGACCTGAGCCTATAACAAGTTTGTATCACTTCCAAGGAGGGGGAAATTCCCCTCACATCCTTGCGCCTCACTCCATATAGCCACTAGACATCCAGCTCCCCTCTTATTTAAATCTCAGTGCAGCTCACAGCCTACCTCAAGACAGGATACCTGAGGGACACCTCTGCCAGTCACCACATGAACCTATTTGTGTAGCCAGGCTCCATTTACACCTCCTTCAGCACTGGCTGAAACAGGGAGAACAAACCAAGCTGGAAGCAGCAGACCACGGCAGGCTCTCTCCACACAAACCCTCCAACACCCAACATGGCGCCCGCCTCTCCTCAGCATCCCTCAGCCTGCCACCTTTCCTCAGGGGCAGCCAGGCTGCGTGGAATCACCTGATTGGTCAGGAACATGTCCTCACATGGGGTTGGTTAGAAGCCAACAAATGGCAGCCTTTCCCGCCTTCCTGCTGTCCCTCACAGCAGTGTGAGGGACCCGAGGCCAGGGGATGGGGGCAGTGCTTTCCCACTTTCCTGCTGTCCCTCACAGCAGTGTGAGGGACTCAAGGTCAGGGGATGGGGGACAGGGACAGGGATGGGGATGGGGCTATCCAACACCTCCTGTGTCACTGGCTTCTTTGCCATCTCTGTCCTGAGACCAGTTTGACCATGTACTGAGGCAGAAATAGTTTGGGGTAACATTCCTTGCTATGGGACCTCCACTGCCCAGCTTGTTCCTTCAGGCAGGCAGACATGGAGTCCCGCTTCATCTGGGCCTACGCTGTCTCCTCAACGCTTTATTCCTTAAAACCAGTGGAGTTGAGCTACTCCTCCGCGGAGACCCCACTAACCGTGGCTGCAGTAATGCTCCAGGCCATCTGGGTCCTCTGCTCTGGCTCTGGGGTTTTCAGTGGCCACAACAAACCGGCCAAACCCACAAGTGGCATAGTCCCATGCTCTGCTTTTCCTGACGGGGCAAAGCGGCACGGGTCCTCTGACCTGGGCAGAAGCAGGACCGCTTCTGTCACTGCAAAGAGCCCTTTTGGTCCTGTTAGCAGGGGAATTCTACAATGAACAACGTTAAGAGACTACAAGCAGAAAAAATTGTGAATGGTCCCTCCTGTTGGAAGGAGGAGTCTGTTTTGCTGCCGCTATGAGATTTTATTGTAGCTTAATGTCAACAGCTTAAAACACCATAACAAAAGTAAGGCTTCATTTCATGCAGGCAAAGAAGTGAGTGACCTTCTCTGAAATCTTTCGTGTAGGTACAACAATGTTTCTGCCTTCCCCGGGCTTCCTCAGCCTGTGTTTGGTTGGTCAGCTTCCCTCAGTGACCTGGTTTTACTAACATTTTCTCACAAAACAAAGAAGAAATTATCATAAACAAAGATTACATTCATTTTAACACTGAGCTTTTCACCAACATTTAACCTTTATGGGGAATCAAATTATTTTTTTCCATGACTAAGAAAAATCTAGTGATATATAATTAAAATAACAAAGAAGATTCCCATTCCATACGAGTGTAATTATGTGCGTGTGGTATCACTGTAATTGAAACACAGAAGATGTTTCAGTCTGTATTAAAAGAGAATTTCTTTCAGTGGGTTTCCTGAAGCTCATTAGATATTCCCTGGCCTATTCTCCTAAGTAATTAGATTTTAACAGGATTTTCAACAGATCAGAGCAATCTCTGTGGGTGCCAATAGGAGACTCTCCCTCTGGCCTTACCAGCAGGGCAGCATGGATAACATCCAGGCTGGGAGTTAATAGGACAATTACTGGCCTCTTTTAAATGAGTTACATTAATGCACTTAAACTAAATGGCTCTGCATATGATTAAATATTAACATCTGCAAAATATGAAATCATGATATGCAATCAAGTTTTGTTGTTTTAATTTCCCAAATGCCGGATTTCAGTGGTGTATGTAAATGTGCATTGGATAGTGTATGTTAAACTTTCAAAACACAGATCAACACTATTTGTGAATGGTTCTTCTGGAGCTACTTAGTTAAACATCTTAAAATAGCACAAGGCAAGAGGAAATTATCAAAAATTATATAAAAACAAGAACAGGAAAAAAAACCACCTTCATTTTGAATGCCTCAAAGTGAGCCAGGTCACTATCTCCCGTGCAAACTACAGAAATCAAAATTTTTAATTCAGTGCCTCAGTACCTAATGGCTTCCCAGCAGGAATGGGGAAAAGAACAGGAACCAGCCAAAATGTTAAATGGCATGGCCAGAGTGGATGCGTGCTGAAGTGGATAATGTTTTTAAAAGACAGTTCTGTATGGGTTGCCTAAGGCTTCTTTGCATTATGGGAAAAGTTATAGGGTTTTTTCTTCACATTCCTGCACAGCACACATCAAATTAATAGCATTTTGAATGCCCACACATACATGTGTGCAGGCACACTCACGCATGTATACATACAGATGTGAGGGAGGAACTTAGTGACAAAAGATGGGGAAAAGGCTGAGGTACTTAACGTCTTCTTTGCCTCAGCCTTTATCAGTAAGGCCAGTTGTTCTCCGGGTGCCCAGCCCCCTGAGCTGGAAGACAGGGACAGGGAGCAGAATGAAGCCCCCACAATCCAAGGGGAAATGGCCGGTGACCTGCCACACCACACAGACACACACCAGTCTCTGGGGCCAGACGGGATCCACCCCAGGGTGCTGAGGGAGCTGGTGGCAGCACTCACCGACCCAGCTTCCATCATTTATCAGCAGCCCCGGCCAACCGGGGAGGTCCCAGTTGACTGGAGGACAGCAAATATGATGCTCATCTACACAAAGGTCTGGGAGGAGGATCCAGGGAGCTACAGGCCTGTCAGCCTGACCTCGGTGCCGGGAGGGTTATGGAACAGATCATCCCGAGTGCCACCCCACGGCACGTACGGAACCACCAGGTGATCAGCCCAGCCAGCGTGGGGTTATGAAGGCAGGTCCTGCCTGACCGACCTGATCTCCTTCTGTGACAAGGTGACCTGCTCAGTGGATGAGGAGAGGCTGTGGATGGTGTCTGCCTGCACTTCAGTAAAGCCCGTGGCACCATTTCCCACCGCATTCTCCTGGTGAAACTGCCTGCTCATGGCTGGGACAGGAGTACTCTTTTTTTTGGCTAAAAAACTGGCTGGATGGCTGAACCCAAGGAGTTGTAGTAAACAGAGTTAAATCCTTCTCACTCTCTACAGCTATCTGAAAGGAAGATGTAGCAAGGTGGGTGGATGTTGGTGTCTTCTCCCAAGCAACAAGCAATAGGATGAGAGGAAACAGCCTCAAGTGGCACCAGGGGAGGTTTAGACTGGATATTAGGGAAAATGTCTTCACTGAAAGGGTTGTCAAGCACCAGAACAGGCTGCCCAGGGAAGGAATGAAGTCCTCATCCCTGGAGGTTTAAAAGACATGTAGATGTGATGCTTAGGAACATGGTTTAGTGGTGGACTTGGCAGTGCTGGGTTAACAGTTGGACTCGATGATCTTAAAGGTCTGCGATACTATGATTCAATGATCAATAATTCTATGATTCTACGACATATACAGAGAGAGGGATGTTTCATTTAGTGAGAAATTTTTTCACCACATGTTCAAAGAATTGGGTGATCCGGCCAAGACATACCTTTCTTTTCTAAAATAGTAAACTGGGACTTGATGAAGTCTATTCAAAAGTTCATTCCTGTTGAAGAAAATATGCAAGTACTAAATTAACTTGCATTGACATGCGTGACTGGGAGGTGTGAGCCCCATGACTGTATGGCTAAGATTTGTCCCACTTGACATTTATTTGCTGTTCTGCATGTGTCATCTGCTCACCAGACCCTGCGCCCTGTCCATGCTAACCCTGACCCCCACTTACATGTCTATTGCCTGCGTAAGTCCTCTCTGCAAGTCAACTCAGTTACCCTGGCATGCCCCAAACCTCTGCAACACACTCACAAAATCATCTGACGGGATAAGTAAATAGGGCTTTTATGTGGGCTGGAAACACACTCACTTTGCAGCAAGAAGATCGTCTGTGTACTGATAGTTCTCCATTATTTCCCCAAATTCTTTCTGTGTGGAAGGATTTCTTTTTGTTGCTAAGAGGTTTTCCTGTCAAACCCTCTAAATATTCCTTGGATTTCAAGAGCAGAAAGGATTGTGCAGCACAGAAGCACTTCTACAGTTCCATCTTAGGCTCCAAAAGTTAATAATGTCAGCAATATGGAGCACATTCTTTCCAAAGTAGTCTACAAATATGAAATAATTACTCACTGCTGTATGGCAGAGAAATATTGCTACTGTCTTTCAGCGGGGAAACTAGAGCAGAGGTTAAGACCTAAATCCTTCAGTATCTACATCTCATGAAATCAAATGTAAGGATCTGGTTGAAGAGATTTGTCCAGTGCCCAAAAGTTGGTAGGGAGCTGGGATAAACATTAATTCCTGGCTTTCAGCTGTGATTTCAGTACAGCTGAAACTGTCTTGTGCTTGACCAAGTCCATGGAGTCTAAAGGAGGACCAACAGTCCAGTTGCAAACTCCCTTATTTCCTCCCATGACACGAATTTACCCTTCGTCATAACTATCAAGCCCTGCGTGAACTTAATTTGGGGTACAGTGCAGTAATGTCTCTAGGTGATAGAAACAGCTCCTGCTGAGTGGTGAGGGCTGACAACAGAGCATTTCATTAGTGCCCCAATTTGAAATAAATGCAGAACTAAGTCTCTTTATGGAAAAAATTTCTATCCTCTTTCTTTGCCCAAATTCCCCAGACTTTCCAACCAGTTCTAGCCATGCCATGGTCTGAACACATGCCCCAGCGCTGGTGCATGCTTCCAAGAAAGGGAACTCACCCCAGCTGCCTCGGGTGACAGCACTGAGCTGTCACCATCTGCTATCTGGAACCACTGCCATGAGAGCTGGCCGTGCCATAGCAGCCTCCTCACAAATCTGATGGAGAGACACAAATGTTCACGTGGTGCAAGAGCTAATGATGGCAGCCCTTGGAACCGAGATGGAAAATATTAGTGTAACAGCATGACGGGAATGGAAAACAAAAGAGAAAAAGCAGGGCAAAACAGAGACACAAAATTGGAATATGAAACTCAGTAAAGATGAAGATATTTTAGCCAGTGATGCTATTATTAGCAACATGCAGGCTTGTGATCATCCAGGAGTTAACCCAGGCAGGCTCCCATGAAAAGCGTTATTATGAATACCATGAAAAGTGGGGCAGATCAGTGCCTACAGTTATGCTTGTCTGACACTTCCCCTTGTATAAATCTACTTTCAGTTGCCCGTATCTTTGCCAGCCTTTGCCCATTTGAGATTAAATGTCCCATGATGACTGTCTGCCTCAAACTGGATTATCTTGCTACAGTTTAGAAGGGAAAAAAAAAAAAAGAAAAAAAAAGAGAAGATTCACATCTTCCTTAAAACGAGGACAAGGCAAAAGTTTTTTAATTGCCCACATTAAAAGAAATCTCACAACCATCTTATTGAGGAGATCTCACTTCAGTATGGCTTGTACTTAAAATTTGGCTGCAAGGCTTCCGTTGCTTTTGGGAATGAACTCTTGACTCATCCCACAAGAACTGTCTGGATTTGGTCAAGTTTAAAAAAGTATATTTAAAAAAAAAAAACACTAGAGGTTTTAGGGTTTGTTAACTACAACCTCAGAAGACTCTGTCTTCTGCACATAGCACATTGCCTCTCATCATATCTCCCATCAACCAAGCAACTATGATCCTATCAGAGGAAGGAAGAGAAGAGCTGCCCACAGATTTGGCACTTGAGCCAGACTTCCTAGACTCCCTCCTGCTTCAGGCCACTCTCCTCCCTGCACTCTCAGCTCTTCCCTCACAACATTCCGACAGCACAGACCAGGAAAACATAACCCTGGTGCAGAGGAGACAAGACCTGGCAGTAAGGAGACAAACACAGGAATCTGGAACAGGGAGGCAAGTGTCACAGGCTAGGACTGGAAGAGAAGGGGATTTTTAAGTGAGAGAAAAGGGAGAACTGCAGCTAAAGAAGACAGAAAGGAGGTCCAGACACTCAGAAGCGAGCAGAGCATGCATGCATGTTCATGTGGGCTTCAGAAGCAATCACACACTTTTGCCACAGTGTGCACTGCACAAATGGGTTGTGGTCTCTTAAGTTTGTACTTCTTTTGTTGCAGAAGATGGAATCATGCAATTGGAGACTCTCGCTCTTCAGGCATATGACAGAGACAAATTAAAGTGACCAGAATAGCCCTAAATCAGGCTTTTTCTAACTTTGGCATACTTGGATTGGCACCATAGCACTTCCTTCAAGTAATTTTTGGATGCATTCATCTAGCCCTGTAAAGTGAGCTCAGTGCTTCTCTGAGCTTAGAACACCACAGAGCCTCAACTCAGCAGAGCCCACAGCAAATAAGCATGGTGGGAGGAACAGGGTTTAGGCAGGAGAAAGTACCAAACAGTTTGCTGAGACACTGACATTCAAAGGCTTTGCAAAAACTGGGAGAAACTAAAAGAGTTTTGATATGAGAGGGTCACACAACAGCTCCCCATTTGCACCCTGGATCAGTACATTGGACTCAGCTGCACCACACCCCATCTCTTAGGTTTGTCTCTAATATTCCAGCTAGAAATATCTGACTAGTGAGTTTAGTGAGCCAGCACTGAGAAAAACTTGCCACAGGACATTTTGTTCTTGAAGGCTTCAGCCTCAGACCTGGGAGGCCATTTGCCTAACACGTGTAGGTACGTTTGTGTCATCCACCACAAGACTCAGAGACGTGCTACTTCTGGACATGGCAGATAACATAGG
This sequence comes from Falco biarmicus, assembly GCF_023638135.1. NCBI lineage: Eukaryota > Metazoa > Chordata > Aves > Falconiformes > Falconidae > Falco > Falco biarmicus. The sequence continues at coordinate 5,579,754 of NC_079298.1, read as the reverse complement.
AGAGTTCTTGCACACTGGGGGGACCTCTCTGCCCCCCAAAGCCAGTGGTCATGAAGGAACATGTCTGGGTGCACACTACAGCTTCACAAGAAAGATCTCTGTGTTTCCCTTTGTGATATGGCCCAGCATGGCTTTTACAGTACTATAAGGGTGCTTTTATGAGATTCACCCCTTGCAATGTGGAAGGTTTTTATTAGAAACACGCCTTCCTCCCTGTCATTTATGATAAATAATGTTTATTGATGTTCACTTCCTTCAGTGAAATAAAGTGTCAAACAGCACGTTGGTATTTGCCAATTTTCTTTTCACATTTCATGTTATGTGCTTTTTATGTTACATGCCTGATTAAAAATTTAAACATTGTCACCGTCAGTGCTAAAATACGTTGCCAGAGCATCTCTAATTATGCTTCCTTGTCTGCTCTGAGCGGGGACTGACATTTCTGGGTCAAGATCTGGTTGTTGATATGCAGCACAGGAAGTATCCAATAGCCACTTGCTGAAAAATAGCTCCTTCTCTCTCACACAATTATGGTACACAATGCAGAGCAGGTACCCAGGGGAGACTGCTCATGCCATGGTAATTCCTGACTCAAGAGGCATTATCCACTTTCTGCACATCATTTTGGTTTTCAGTTGATTAACCCAAAATAAAAACAGAGCCAACAAAGTGCTAGAGAACAAACCCCTCTTGCGAAACTGTGCTGCTGGCAGGGAGGTGGGCAGGGGTCCCAGCTTGCTCCCAGCACTGCCCTCGCTGAAGCAGTAGCTTCAGCTTTGTCCTTTCAGGAAGGCAATGACCTGAGCTTCATCTCAGGTGCAAACTTTGTTCATGCCCCGGGCATGCTGGCTATGTGCTAAAGCTCCCTGCAGGAGGAGGTGCTGGGGGTACCCATTTTAGACAGGCCTTGGGAAGCGTTACCCCCTTTCGGAGGAGGCCTTGCTGTTTGTACACGGTGCAGGGGTGAGCACAGTTCCTTCAGCCGATCTTTCCACTTATTTTTTCAAGAGAAAGTGAAAATATGAAATCATCTTCAGGTTTTTCTTCTTCTGTAGACATATCCAGACAGACTGGCTTCCACTTGGTTAGCAAACATTTCGGAACAGGCTTTTCAGCAAGCGCTTCTTAAGCACACCACGTGTGTTTGCTTTTATATTTTTGACAGTTTGGTTTTGAAGCACATTTTCTGACATATGCAGGAACCCAGGCTGGTCTGCAAAACATCCACCCGAGTATGCTAAGCTGTGGAGCGGGGCATCTAACAATACAAGTGACCTCCAGGAGGAGCCTTTGTACATATAAAAATGCCAACAGTGATATATACCGTTGGAAATATGGCTATTAAAAAAACCTTACAATATTTGCTACATTTGTTTGCAGTGGTAGCACACAAAATATAGTTAAAACCAGCCAAGTTTTTCAAAAGAATCAATATTCAGAAAATTCAGCTGTTCTCCTTGGGAGCTGATGGTTGATGAACAGTTATGAAATCCAGCCATAATTTATTGTGAATGTTCAAATTAGTTAAAAGGTGGTATTATATATGGCTCAATGTTTCATCAGTACTTTAAAGAGTGTCCTTATTTGACCCATTAAACACACACTGCATGAAGACTGATATGTTTCAAGATATTGTAAAAATCCTTCCCTGTTGTTGCCAGGGTTTTCTTGCATTGTTATTTGCTTTCAGAAAGTATTACCATTTTCCATTTGGAAAAAAGAAGAGAATAAGAAAAATCTGAAATGAGGCTCCAAATTTAAAAGCATACATTGAAATTCTAGAGTCTTTATTCATCTTCCCATCATTTTCTGAAAACATTAAATTATTTTTATATATCATTTTACATATAACATCCTAAATTTGTGACCACAAGCTATGTGGTCCTGACTAGCACAGAAGCATTAAATATCTGTTTAGGTAACCTTTTCCTTTTAAATATGTTACACTATCATATGTAACATTTCTAGTGTACATAACACCAACTTGCCAAAGTACCTGTTGGATTTCTGGACTTCAGTGATGAATCCATCTCTTACAAAAGAAAATGCAATGTGCTGCTGTATTTGGGTGGTTGTACAGTTTATTTAAATTTTTAACCAAACTTCACATATTGTCCAGTAAGTGATCTAGTCAGCTAAAGAGATCTGTTCCTGTCACTCACTTCCAATTACTATTCAATTTGCCTGATTTTGCTGGAACCAGGATTTGGTCTTTCATTAGTGGTATCCTGTCTGATTAATGCCATGTATTAAACCATGCTCTGGACACTGATCACTGACATATCTGAAAATAAGGCTTACATTCAGGGTTAAGATTGTAAAAAGTTATCAAGACCAACCACCTGGGCTTTTGCATTTGATTCATTGTTGATAGTGTGCTTTACCAAAAGAGCGAGGTGTTTTTGCCATTTCATAACCGAGGTGTAAAAAGGACAGTAGAATAAGGAAGACTCACTAGCGAGAAGTGTCTGTGCAGGACCACACATTTCAGAGCTTTTGCAGAAGATCAAGCTGGATCTCCAGAAGAGTCACAAATTGTCTCTGTGCAGACCTGAGTATGGTCCTGACGCCCCGCAAAGCTGAATGGTTATCGTTCCTGGGGACATGAGAGGCAGATTGCAGAAAATGGGGAACAGGCAGTCTTGCAGCCTTGTTCCCCTGACAAAACCACTGCAGTGACAAACGAAAACTGCAGGGCCAGCAGTGGTATTTTTTGAAAAAGAAACCATTGTTTTTAGTGGTTCAGTTCAATATAAAAAATCAGCGTAAACACAGAAATCCAATGTACCAAGTGCTTCAGCAGCAGCTCCTACAAGAAGCGTAACACGTTTCGTCACATGGTCAGCTGCAGGAGCTGGGCACTGGCTGTCTCTGTGGCATCAGGCTCAAAGCACTGGTGGAAATCATGTCCAAGACCCCAAGATCCAGCTTTGAACTCAGAAACCTGTTATCGCTAATGATAGGAGCCATTTTACAATAGCTGTAATAAACATTTGTTCAAACAAAAAGAGAAGTGAGATTAGAAAACATGCAATATGTCCCAGCATTAATGGAAAACCTATTTGTGCCATCTATTTTGGAAAAATTATTGAAGAACAGTTCATCCATGTGAAAATATTAGCACTGTAATTCTGTCAAGGTCAGTGAGACCTAGAGATTTGCTGAGAAATCACCTTCATTTCACCAGGTAAATAAAGAACTCGTTTTTCAAAGAAGCCTATTGAAGAAGGCACTCCATAGCAACAGTTAAATTATGAATACAGCACATATGTTCCATATCATATCATTTACAGCACACTTTAGCATAGACATAATGCTTAGTAACAAACTACAATACCATTCACAAAATGCATTTAAATAGCATAATTTAGTTCATTAAATTCAGTCATTTACAGTAAATCAAAATTATCACAGGAATTGAAGAGAGTACACAGTTGTTTGTTTGAATAGTTAAGCTAGGGAAGTCAATTCCTTTTTGAAGGTCAAGGACACAGTTGTTTCCATTTTCTGTTGTAAAAAAGATACAGCCTGTGTCATAAGAAAATTTAGTATCATCTGAATGTGATCAAGTCCTTTCCCCCTGCTTGTTCTGTATTATATAACTGGCACGCCTAAAATATATCTAAGTCAAGAAAACGTTTTACGTATAATGTTATCAAATTAGACTTCTTTCTCTTTTACAGACTGAATGGATGTGATTCTGGGTTTTTGAAAGGATTTAGTCTTGCAAATCTGCAGCCTATTACTTGGAAGCAAAGATGTATGTTTTCCCCTAGTCCAGTCATCAATTGCTTGGCCTGTGGAAATATTATTATAAAAGAAAAGTGGATTTTTTGGAGCCTAAGAAATGCATTCTGGCTTTTGCCATTGGATGTGCAGCGTGTGTCTGTGTGTGTATGTGTGTGTGGTGCTGGCACGATCAGTACAGAAATGACTTTGCAGCACAGACCAGCTGCACAGGGAGCTCAGGATGAATCACCAAATCCCTTTGGGAAACTCCTGAGGTTTAAAACGTCCTACGTTTTCTTGGGTGTCAAAGGGGGGAAGGCAACAGGGCAGGGCATGGTGCATCCATGCAGTCCTGCTCATAGGAAGGGAGACCAGCCCTGCCACACTGCACCACCCAGAAGCCCAAAATCCTCCCAGGGCCACCCAGGCCAGGCAACTCTGCTTATTTGGCAGTGATGAGGGATATAGCCCCTTCCTAACAGCTCTGCTGCAGGGATGGAGGTGAGGGCAGGACCAGGAATTTGGTCTCTGTGGAATATAAAGTTAGGGGGAACTGCAAGGATCTCTCAGTCTCTTCTCATATCACAGGCACAGACAACCCTGCCTTCATTCTTGTTTAAACTCCAGCACCACTTTCAGAGAAATGAACAATCCTGATTTTAAAATGGCCAACAAAAATACCCCAGGCCACTGGGCCTCTTGTTGAATTGTTCCACACACTTAAAAAAATGCACTGTTTTTCACTCTGAATTTGCCTAGCCTGAGTCTACCGTATTGATTGATATAGACTAAAAAGACCATGACAAAAGTTCTGTTGTCCTTGTAGAAACTTCTGGGTTATCAAGTCTTCCTAACCTGCTCTGGGTTGAGCTCAGTAGAGGCCTTTACCCAAGAGCATGTTTTCTTTCCTTTTAAACAATTCCTACCATCAGGATCACTTTCAGGAAGCAAGAGCCTTCTGCTAGGTCTTCTCTCCCTTGAAAAATTTTGGATGGAGGGTGAAACACCAACTCTTTTCTGGCCACCTGGAGGGGAAAATGAATGAATAAGTTATGATTTCCCACCAACAGACTATCCAAGCACCTGAAAGTTCTAATTAATTAAGCCTCAGCCTCATATCATCCCGGTGAAAGAGGGAAGGGTTTGGGTTGTTTAGGGTTTTTTTATGATAGCACAGTGCAGTGTGTAACTATATGAGTTTAGCCTTAATTGAGCTTATTTGGGTATTGATGGCAGCATAGCTGCAGCAGCACAGAGGATGGCTACATTTTCCCCTTCTCTGCTTCTTTGCTCAGCCTGCACTGTCCCCCTGCCACAAGCAGGGTCTAGCCTGGCCAGGACCCAGATGGGCGCTGACCAGTGATGGTGCAGGAAGAGCAAACACCCATATCCCTGCTCCCACTCTCCTGCTCTGCCCCGGCAGATGTGCACTAGCTGCCATACATAGGAATGTCTGGCTACAGGCAGGTCCATTTTGGAGTCCCGAGGAGCACATATTGCCCTGCTTGCCAGCACCACATGGGCTACACAAACCAGATCCAGGTTACACGTGCCAGTAATTCAGTCCTGATATGTCTCCTTTTCTCAAGGCTACGCAAACATCAACTAAACTGTTTGCAAGGGGTCAAATGAGGCATCTCAAATAGGAGGCTGAGAAAGTGTTTGATTTCTTTGTCCAGGTGAGCAGATAGCACCAATCCCACATGTCTTGCAGAACTGCCCTCCTCTGAACAGGGCTCCACAGGAGGTCTGGGAATTGGGCAGTAGCAGCCTTTCAGCACAACAGCTATCTTGGAGGCAGTAACAGTGTAAACTGCCCCAAAGTGTTTGCTTGGAGCACTCCCTATCCCAACTAGCATCGAGCACCATGGGAGTCCCTCAGAGCAGTCCCTGATCTGTGTGGAAGACACAAGCAGCACAGCAACCATCACTTGGCAGCTGAGGGCTGACCCTGCTTCAATGGAGCTCTGCAAAACACCCCGGGGAGAGACTGGGAATAACTAGGCAAGCAGCCAGCCATGTACAGGGAGGGACAATTAGGGCTCAAACAGAAATGAATTATGCTAGAGAGAGCAAATTGCTTGTTGACACTGGTGCAAAACAAAGAGGGAGAAGGAGAAAATGTTCTTAAGGCAAATAACCTTCTCCATCTTGCTGGGCACAGAGGGAGAAGCCATGAGCAGGCACAAAGGACACAGATGGCAGCTCAGATCCTTTGTAACATACATTGCCATCACAGCTGTCCTGGGACTGTGAGGGAACGGACCTGTTACAGATTACCCTGGGCACTGAAGAAGCACCAAGAGGGCTCACCAGAGTTAGAGTGCCAAAGTTTTCAAAGAACAGTGTTGCAGGAATGTGTTTGGGTACAGCTCGATTCTCCTTCTCTTGACAGAGTCCCAGAGAACTGTGAGGATCAGCCTTGCAGGGCTGGTGCCCAGGGAGCAGGGTACTGGGTGCCGGCAGCTGCAGCAGATACCCAGGAGGGATGGACTGTGGAGTCACCAAGGCTCTTTCCCAACTTTTTAGCTTTTCAGTCAACATCTGCAAGAGCAGACTGCTAACGGTTTCCTACAGGTTGGGAAACTAAGCTTCAGACATCTGCAAATCAACTTGGTGGAGACTGGGAAGGAAATCAAACTAGTGCGGAAGATTGTGGAGTTGTTGGTTCCTGTAATGACCATCACCAGAGAAACCCACAACAGAGCAGAGCTCACCTGGGAAGGTGCAAGACTTCTTCACATGCACAAAAACCATGCATACAACAGCAGACTCCCAGCTAGGAACAAGCACATACAAAAGGAGTTTCCAATATTTCCCGCTTCTGCCTGTAGAAGAAGACAGTTGAGTGCCCTAACTCAATCCTACATTAGTCAGTGCCCACTGGGACTGTGTGTGTGACCATGTCCTGTGCACAAACTGGGCCAATGGACACAAAGTGGCCTGTTTTACAGCATCAATAGCTTGGATTACTGTGCACATCTCATTTGGATGCCAAAAATGAATTTTAACTGCAGCCTGCACTGCAGGGAGCAGGGCTGAGTTATGAGGACCTGTAATGGGATGCTTGAAATGTAAACACCCATGTATCCACTTGGACACAGATACCAGACATCAAAGTCACTAAGAAAGACAGACGCATTCCCTGGTTTACATTGCTTACCTTCTTCAGGCAAGCATGGGATATAGAACAAAAGCGTTAACCTGGGACTAGTGTTAGCACTGCTTTTTTACTGCAAGAAAAGTTGGGTTGATTGTGACTTCCTTTTCCTGCTCTGGATTATTTCCTGTACAGCAGTTTTCTGAAATAGGTTTAAAACATATCACCAAAAAGGCAATATCTTTACTCATTTTATAGATCTGGAAACTGAGGCACAAGGAATAAAAACAGTTACTTGTTCCTGGAGAGCTGCAGCCCAGGGAAACTCCAGCACCTAGGCTTCCAGTCTTCTGCTAACTGGTCTGGAAATTGCACAAAATCATTAACTCATCCTTGAAAATATTTCATGATAGATTGTAACTATTCAGTCTGTCATCTCCAGAGCCTGCCTCTCTCAGGAATTATAACTATGTACCTGAGGGCTGCCACTACAGAATAGCAGAGGGATACATCACATCTGCTGCCCGGCAATCCTTAATGTGGCTGGGTTTGATTGCTGCTGGGTCTTATTGGTACTAGTACTTCTATTGTTCTTACTTTAACGCTATACTGTTAATTTGGCACCAAAACTGCATTTAAAACTTCATAGTGGGACTGGAAAGGAATGATCTCAGGCAGAAAATTCCAGCCTCACTTTGAGGTAATTATAAATCTTTCCTCTCCTATGCAGACAATATATTAAGGCTGCTGTTTTGGCCCAGAATTTCATCTTTAATTTCCACTTTTCTTCTTTATATGGGCTTCCACCAGTCTTTGAAGGAGGGGGGTCATAGCTGAGCACTGACAAAGGGCCTTATTCAGAAACCAGCAGCAGCCCCATTTACGACTTCCCCCAGCACCCCGGAAGCAACTATGCCATGACAGGAGAAACTTGCACATTAGACAAACTCCAGATTTCCCCTGCAGCGACCATTTCCTGATAACACCACATCTGCACTTCCAGGCACCATGCTGCCTCTGATGTGGACTTGCACGCTCCTCTTGTCAAGCTTGGAGACCTTAGGCAGAAGCTATCTCAAGCCATCTGCCAGCACTGTGCTGGCTAAGGTGCTATTATTTATTAAAAAGGCTTTGCTTCATTCCAGAAAAGTGTCTCAAATAAAGTTAAAGGACTCTGAGCCAAGCACACCAGTTATTTCTTGGTCTATATCATTCGCTCGACTGGGATGTTGAACTCAGCTTGGGAGCCGAAAAAAAGAACAGATTGCTTGTGCCCTGCGCGTGGGATTATTACACCCCAGCAGCTGGGGAGGCCTTGAGAGCAAGGAACAGCTGGTGAGTGCCCTTGCCCCTATAATCCTGCCCCTACAGCCTCCTATACAGCCCCTGTCAGGGCCCCCACTCTCAGGGGCAGCCCAGCTCACCCTGCCTGCAAGTCTCATCTTCCCTTCTGGCAGGCACTGGGAAAGACCATCATGGCCAAGTGATCCAGTGTGTGTTTGCAAAGTAGACGACAATTTGGCATGTTACATGGGGCCAAAGGAGTTTCAGTCCAGCCAGCACAAGGGCAGTTTTCAACAGAGTCCCCAAGGGAAGCCAAATCCCTCTGTGCAGAGGGGAGGCACCAGTGACAGTGAAACACTTATTAGCATCCCAGTCTAAGTGCACAGCATTCCTTTCTGTTCTTCTGAAGCTTCCTCCCAGTGCCTGGAGTTGGCTGGGGTTTGTTAGGTAGCCACCAGCGTGGGGGAGTCCACCCAACCTCAGCACCCAATGCAGAGATCAACAGCAGCGTGACCAGATTGAGAATGGGTCTTCTCATCTAAGTGAGGCCACCCAAAACATAGCCTGCAGCAGTCATCACTACTGTCCCAGTGGGTGCTCTAGGGTGGAGTATGTACAGTTTAGATCTTTGAGCAACAGCTGAAGCTTCCCACATCCCTACAGTGAGAGGAGACCTCATCCATATGGTGATTCAAGACACCAAAGTCAGGCTTCAGCTTTTCATTTCTCTCTGGCAGTGTTTCCCTTTCTCTCCATTGAGCAGAGAGAAACCCCAGAGCAGTTGGAGAGAGGAGCCAGGCAAGGGAAAGTGAGGATCAAGAACAATGTAGGCAAGGCACATGGCCACCCACGGCAGTGTCCCCACCAAAACACGGGGACAAGGTGGCCACATGTGGCACGAGCCATCTTGCAGGCCATGTGGCACAGGCAGCCTTGCATGAGCGGGGCAGGCAGGCTGGCAGCAAAGCTCTCTGCTCTCAGCCTGTGACAAATCAGCACCCAAACAAATGTTTCATGTGGCAATAAACCTGTTGAAGGAATAAATTAGCTGTACAGCAAGGTTATGCTTTGGGAATGTCTCCACTATGGCAAAAGTATCCACTGTACCTAGTGATTAGGTTTATATTACAATGTGGCTTTTAAGGCTCACTGTGCTGAATAAAAATTTAGGCAATTAGTGATCTTATTTCTTAGGAAGAACTGCTTGCTATCGTATATTAATACAGCTTTTGCTCAATTAAAATTGTTCACAGTCAGCAAAAACAATTTCTGCACTGTAATGAAATAATGAAATAATTATATGCAAGGGAGGACTTCTGATCTTTTTAATTATTCTATTCTTCATTTTTAAAAGGGCTATTTGAAAACGCACTCTTATAATTGATTGCTATAAATCAGTCAGAAGCATTCTAAGGATCATAAATATTCTAACTTTTAAAAGACAAAGAAATGCTAAATATTCAATGAAATCCTTCAATATTCAGAAAATTTAATCTAGGGTAAAAGGATAGACTGCTCTTTTGAAAATAAAAAGTAAATTTGTTGTCCTGTGAAAAATGAAATATCTTGAATGTCAGTAACAGAAATGGAATTAACAAGAGATCTTTTTATTGTTTTTTAAGGTCATTAGGCTGTGAATTCTATAATTATGGAAATTGTCAGTCCAGTTCTGTGGAGTGTTTGCTCCCATCCATAAGGTATTGGAATGTTCAATCAGTCTCTCTCGTGGGAAAGTTAGGTCATAACTGTAAGTGTACCAGCAAAATTGAATTAAGCAAAGAGATTTCATTAGTATTTATAGCCAGAAGGCATCTGTAAAAGTACAGGGCAAAGAAGTTATGTGGAAGTCAAAGGAGAAAAAAAAATGGGTTTCTGGTGACAAAGGCGAATCTGAAAGAGATATAAGTGTATAATGAATAAGAGCTATTGAGCGCTGCTCCAAAGAGGGAGTTGCAAAGATGTCAAATATTGATTTTCTTGTGTATGCCTTTGGACTACATATGTAATTGTTTGGATTTGCTGTCTTCATGATACAACAATATTTGTTGTTGAAGGTTAAAAAGCAGAGTGTGAAACAACCCAAAAAGTCTGAAACGTGTTGGAGAATTGTAATAATTCTACAAGGAAGATTGCATGAGCAGAAGTCTGTACTTTCTAGCAAATAAACATTTTTATGACAATCGAAAGCATTCGTCTATTGAAAGCATTGCTCCTGGTACTGCAGAAACACATTGTATGCAGGGCCATTGAACCATATTGCATTTATTGATTGAAAATACACAATTTGCTTCTAATGAGTTTCTCCAACTTTTTATACTGTGAAAATATTCTGTGATCAAGTATATACATGCAAAGTACTGTATATGCTTTTGTTTGTGCTCTTTGTGTGTGTACACTGATAGATAAATACAATCCTCATTTGTGAGTTATTTATATGGGAATGACAGTGCCTCTCTGGGTCTCAGTGCAGAACTGAGAATGCGTTTCCTGATGCTGATTAATGTCTTAATGAAATAAATCTCTTGAAATATTTTCATTCCGTAGAAACAAGTACACAAATCACCTTAAAAATTATGCTCATCTTTAATAGTTACATAATGCTGACATAGGCTGACATGGTAGTTCTTGATATTTCTGCACAAAAGGGATTTGTGACTCTTTGGAGAAACATATCACATGTGACATTTTCCACATGTAATCATTAACACTGGCATGCACAGCAATCAAATCTTTACTGACACTGGTGAGAACTTTGTCCCTGACTCCAGCAGGATGTGGACTTCAATTAGAGAGTCTCCTGGAGATCTTGGAGAGCTAAAAGCTAAATTTGCCCCTGGACAGTTGGAGACAACCCAGCTGTCAGAGCCCACCTAGATTATTCAGTCTCTTTTTAGGTGGTCAAGCTAGGGGATGGGGTCTTCATTTTCGGAAGTGCTGGACTCAGCGGAACTGACCGAGTCTGACAATCAGGTCGCAAGCAAAAAAGTCCCAGGGGGAAGAGGAGTTTGGAAAAAGCCCAAACCCCAGCTGTGAACAAGAACAAGATGGGATCAAACTCCCAGTGAACACTGGCCCCACTAAAGCCAGTGTCGGAACTCCTATCGCTCTCTGCAGGGCTGCAAGTTCACCCACCACCTGTACAAACTGGGAAGGTGTAAAATCCTTGGGGAGCCCAGGGAAAGGTGCAGTTCTCCTTAATTTGTCCGAACTTCGAGATCTCGCAGGGATGAAAAGCACAGTCCTTACCTTTTCCTAATCCAGGGTGCAACTTGCTGGCTACTTCCTTGCTTTTGTCTTGTTAAGGGTATGAAAGCACGTCACCTTTCATCCAGGTCATTGCTGCAGAGCAGTCCATAGTAACAAGCAATGCTGCATGCCAAAAGTGTGGTGGAATCAGTAATTCAACTTCCAAACCCTCCTGTGTGGTAAGTAACTATTATTATTCCCACTCAAAAGAGAAAAACGGAAATGTTTCACCCTGACTCTTCTTTCATCTGGAGTGGTTTTACTTTGCCTTTCACATGGTGTAACTCTATTTACTCTGCTACACATGACCATCAGTGAAATGGGATTACAGCACAGGGAGATGAAGGGAATTACCCGAGGCCATATGATAGGAAAACCAAGCATTAGAAGTCAATGACTCTGATATCCAAATCTATACAAACCTCTCTAGGCTATGCTATAGTATTTTTTCCCTAAATTCAGCAAATAGTTCCTTAAGAACTCATCTTTTAAATATCCATTGCCTCCCTAGAATAAGGCTATTCACAAATGAAACGTACATTTGCTAATCTTAAGTAAAAATACTTTGTAATAAGGTATGTTCAACACCAGCTTCCATGAAAATAACAGTTTGCAAACTTGCTAAACTGGGAAATGGCTTGATTCTGCAAACCCCTCCGAGAGTGCACAGCAGGGCAGTGCTGACCCTTCCCCAGCCCCCAAACCTTGCTGACTGCTCTGCCAAGTAGCAAAGGGGCTGAAAGTTTTTGGAGCCCTGCTGTCAGAGTACAATGTTGCCTAAGCAAGCATTAAGAGATTATGGTAATAATAGGTATGCTTACTCCAAATAAAAGGTTTCATTAATCAAGCCATACTGAGATAAACCTGTCAGTGGACAGAGGAAACTAGAAATCAAATGCTGTGAAAGTTCTGACAGATTGTTAAATAGAAACCCTTTAAAACTGAATTTAATTTACTGTGATATTACAGATATTTATGCATCAATAGGCAAGTGCAGATTGAGTTCGGAGGTCAGCTCTGGTGCTTGAAAAATAAACGCGCAGAATGAAACAAAAGGTGACAGTTACCTTTGCCAGAAATTACAGTTTATTAAACTAAATATGAAGATCTGATCTGATTTGCGTTAAACAGAAAGGCACGGGGCTGGGGCATAATTTGCTGCAGTAGATTGTTTTACAAACAATTATAGAAATTACTGCCCCTTTTTTTAAAGTTGCATCTATAAACTTTAGCAGAAGAAACTGGGAACAAATATTGCACCATAGGAGCACAGTAAGGTACCAAGAGGCAGCAAGCACAGAGACTGTTCAGTGAGATTGTTCACTAATTATGCCATTAAAGCACTGCTCTCTCATCGGGCAGTGTGTGTTTGACTTCTATACCTACCATTTATTTATTTAATTTATCCTTCTGAATTTTTTTAAACCTCTCCATTTTCAGATTCATAGCTTCTTCAGAATCAGGATGTTCCTCTTCCTACCTCTTCCTCCTCCTTAGTTTCATGAATTTAGGCAAGTAATGTGGGAGAAAGGTAAATTTAAGGAGAGATTTCTCTCCAGGTAATTCTGCCAGCAAGTTGCACAAAGTTGTTTGCAAAGGGAAGTCCCACTCACCTGGGCAAGAACTGCAGCTCAGCCTGTTTCACATCATTCTTTGAAGGAATAAGACCCCAGAGACCATTTGCTGAAGTGTCATGGGCAGATAGAAAATAAAACATTGTTCCTGTTTCAAGGGATTATCTAGTCTGTTACAGACAGGCATAAATCTTTTTGTCATTGATAGGATGGCTCCATATCTAACATTAACGTTTGACTTAAACATAATGGTTACGTTGCATAGCATGTTTTTCTTTCAAGGGGAAAATTTGGACCTAATTATGAACCCGCTAAGCCAACAACAAAGCTCTTACTGACTCCACCAAGCACAGAAAGAAGTCCTTGAATACAAGCAGTCCTAAGTGAAAATAAGTATGTCAGTGCTATATGATATGAACATATTTATCTGCCAAACTTACATGAGATCATATCTAAATACATGACTTGAAAACACATAAGTATATTACATTTCACACACATAAGAAACATGTAAAACATGCAGGACATGTTAGCTAAAGCTATGCTAGACACATGTCCTTCCCAGAACCACAGCCCAGAAAAACTTTACCAGCTCAAGGACCCTCTATTCATGCAGATAACTACTGCAATGGAAGCAACCACATGAGTAAAGTTGTTCAGGGTCTGGTGCAACTTTCTGAGAAAATGTCCTTTTTTTGCACACATAAGGCTTGCAGGCCTGGGCCATTAGATAGTGGTTAATAGAAGCCAAACTGGCAGGATACTGTGACAAAGTCTCAGCCGTGAGCCTTCTCCGGTCATCGTCTCTCCATGAGCAGCATGCATTACCACAAACCATCCCTACAGGACCCTTCCAGCCGCCACTGAGGTTACTCAGGACCTGCATTAGCAGTGGCTTCAATACAGGATTGACCATTGCTCCAGGTCAAGGTTCACTAAGAAATGAAAATAAAATGTTAAAATCTATCAGGAGAAAGCAAGGAAGGAAGGTATTTCATGTATATGAAAATAAAAATTTACCTTACAAATTCTAACAAGACAACTTAGAAAATTAAACTCTAGTTCAGCTTTAGAATACTTTTAATTTGAAGCACATATTTAAGTCCCATTAATTTACACAGTTTAAATGCTATGTCAAGTAAATATGGAAACACAGACTATAGGACTGGAAAAATATTCAGGAAGTTCATCCCTTTGCTTGGAGGAAGACCATGACAGATCTAACAAAGCCAGACCTGTAACTGCTGGCTGTTGGGTAGATAGAAGTTAGTTATACTCCAGAAACAAATCAAATGCGTAAGAGAGGAGTCATGTCCTCACCTGTCTATTCCGTGCATGCTTTAGCCTTTCTGAAACAGGAAAAACCAGGATCTGACCTGTTGTCCTGTGAGTCCTAACCCTGTCCCAAGAAAAGTACAATTAGTTTAAATGCTCATTCCCAGGCTACAGATAAATAAACACAGAGGCAGGACTCCATGGGTGTAGGGGCCTCACAACTGTAGTCACCTTTGAATAACTGCAGTCATTTCCCATTTCTGAGCAGTTCAGCGAAAGGCTGGAGTGGGTAGAGCCTGTGCTCGGGTATCAGTGAGTAACCTCCAAACCCAGAGCCACAAAGGACTAAGAGCTTATTGGAAGCAAATCCAGAAGTCCTTTTCCATCACCGCAGCACAATTACCTGCGCTCTGGGGGGCCGATGCTCTTAGGGTGAAAACCCTGAGCAATGATCACTTCTGGATTTTGAGGAGGAAAGCCACCTACCTGCTTATTTGGAGCAGGGCAGAGAGTAAAAGCAGTGGATAAGGGAGACTTGGAAGAGCCTGCATAGGGGTGAGGGTGCAATCCCATGAGGACAGACCTGAGTGCTGGGCTGTAACTGCAGTTGTTCCCTGTGAACCCCAGTATCTCCCCTTGCAGCACTGGGGAACAATAATGCTTTCGCAGAGTTAAATGAGTTGCACAAGTTAAATTCATTCATTTCTGTTCAGTGTTTTGAGATCACTGCCTTGAAAGCTCTATCTCAGCACAAATGTCTTCTTATTATGAATGAACGTTAACTCTGCATGGGTGCTAAGAGGTGTAACAAGCAGTAATGAGGTAAAATTAACAAATGGCCTATGTAGACCAACTAAGAGGAGAAGTGTCTCATAGGCAGTGGAATGTTTCCCCAAGGGAAGTAGGGAAAAACCCTATAAATCAGAAAGTTTTAAATAAACCCAAGGAAACAGAAGGATCCCTCTTACACCTGTGCTGCGTGAGTCCTCAGAGTAAATGATCAACAAGTATCACACAGAGCCATTTTCACCAGTAAATCTTACAAACAGCAGTAAAAAAACCTGAGTAAAATGGATCCACAATGTCTGTGAGTCTCCAAGTGAAGCCAAAAGCCACCAAAGTGATTCCTGCCCACGACCAAGGGATGGCACAGGGGGTTGCTCCCCACATCAGCCACCCCACCAGTGGGACAGCAGCCCTTGCATATCTCCATGACCCCCTGCAGGCCCTGTGAAACCTTCCCACCCTCCCACACCAGCAGCAGGCAGCTACAGCTGCAATAAACCCCGCAGCAACCCCGAGACAGGAGTGAGCCCAGTCCTGGGCAGGATTAGGTCTTTTATCCCCAAGTCATCCTCCCTGCCATGCAGACCATGCTCGTTCATAGCAGAGAACTGTGACAGGCCTCCACGTTTTATTTATTTAGATGAGTTTACAAAGCAATTAAGACATTTTGGCAAATGCTGAGGTGTAGATTTCCTCCCTTATGATAGATCATTCCTGGCTTTTTTTTCCCTGTCCTTCTGGACAGATAAATGTTTCATGGTCCCACAGACATATTTTCTCTCTGCCCAGTTGCTTAGAATCTATTTAAACATGCCTGTTGAACTCCTCTATCATGTAATATTTTAACAAGAGCCCCTAAATAAGCTTTATTTACAGACTGTAAATACTGTCTGATGAGCTCAATACACTGTTTCATCACTGCCTTAGCTGGAATTCCTCTTGGAAACCTTTCTTACCTGGGCAAAAGCAGGAAATCCAACAAAAAATAGAATGTTGATGTGGTTTAAGGAATAAATACTGATTCTTCACATCCTCCCCTTTCAATTGGAAATACCACCCTTTAATGATTTTAGTCAAAATTAAAACCCTCTCTAGTTTTATCCGTTCTGTCCTAGACATGAGCAAAGTTGCCAACGTCTGCTCTAGTCATACAAGTGCTGGAAATGCTCATCCAGGCTCTGCACTGCCTGTGATCCCCCACAGAAGCTTCTGGAATCAGTAGGGTTTTACAACATGCCCTGGAAGGCACTAGAATACCTTAATAAAAAGTTTAATAAAGATTCCTCTAATAAGGTGAAGGATCTAAACTGAATTCAAAGAAGTACCCTAATGGTCAAACTGACAAAGAAGCTTTGTGGGGAATGGCAGAAAGCAGCTCTGCTGGAAATGGTCTGTGTTGCCCCAAAAAAATAAAAAATAAATATATTTTGGTCCAAAAAAATTTACTGGGGGGGGGGGGGGGGGCGGGGGGGGGAATAGCAGTCATTTTTCTTTCTGAAGCCACCAATTTTGTTTCCAAGAAGTTTGCAGAGGTCACCCACTTTTCATAGAAAAATTCTGATAACTCACTTCTGTATTTAGAAGGTGGAGGTGGAAAATGTTGGACTGGCGCAGACATATGGCAAGTCAGGACAGCCCTTCAGTGACTCCCCTTGCTCTGCCACTAAGCCAGGACTTGGAGGGCTTTAGCAATGCTTATTTTCTGTACAGAAGAAAAAGCAGATAGGCCCCTAAAATGTGTTACAGCACTCACCAGATAAGGAGCTACCTGGTTTAGCAGGTGAAGAGGTGCTTGGGGAGTTTTTGATAGAGAGATTATGGACCTGATTGCATTAATACCTAGCATGGGTTTTAACCTGCATTTTGGGTAAAATTCACTGTTCTGCAGAAGGCCCATAAAAGGCCTGTGCACCACTTACGCTCCACCAAGGCACCATTTGGATGGTGTACACAGAGCTGTGGTGATGCATAGGCCCTGTGCCGGCCGCCTCCGTCAGGAGGGGTTTCATCCGTTATGTATCAATAATATTCCATGTGTTGGGGAAAAATATTAGCAGGGTAATTTTATTAACAACAGTAATAATTCACCGCTTGTCTTTCCGTGCTTAATAAAGGGAATCAAGGGTGTTATACACAAGCCAAAGGAATGGCTTGCAAAACTATCCTGGAAAAAACAAACAAATGAAGCCCTGGGAAGCATGAGAGCACGTGGAGAGGGAGCTGGCTCCCACCGACGTCCTGGCTGTGCTGATTAATAAAAATAAATCCTGAATCAGCTCGTAGTGTTCCTTGGCCACTCATGACATGCGAAATCTCATGGGAGTGTCTCTGTGTTAAGTATGCATTAGCTTCATGCTGGGCAGAGGACTGGGCCACCCCATGAAGGGCACCCAGCAATGCTGCTTTTGGCAAAGGGATTTCCTCACATCCCAGGAAATCCTCTTAGCTTCTTCTCAGCCATTTGCATCTCACTGGCAAGGGGAATAACTGAGAAAAAAACTGCTGTGCCTTCCTCACACCTTCTGCCTATCTGCAAAGTCAGTATAAAAACACACAGAGGCCGCAGTTTGAAACGAGCTTCCACCGCTGCTTTCTTGCAGACCCTCGTTTTGAGTTGTGTCCCTTCTTTTTGGGTTGCATCCCTGCTTTTTGAGACATGTCCTTGTGTTTGCTACCAAACTGGCATCACTTGCACCACCCCTTTGGGCCATGTGTGAGGGAAAAATATTTTTCCATGAAGGGAAAATATTGTGTCATGGAGATTTACGCCCCTTCCTCAGACAAATAAAGGCATTTTCATATAAAATGCATCTTCCCTCCCAAGCCCTATCAGCCTCCCCTCTCCCCTCCATCCATGGAGAAATCCCCAGGTTTTGAAGGAGCAACGATGGCCTGAGCACATCCCTTCCCTGACCAGCCATTCCCCAGAGAGCGAGCCAGAGGGTGACAACATCGAACCCTGGCATCGCTGCTGCCCACAGAGCCCAGCCGGGGGCTGCCACGTGCCCCACCACCCCAGGAGCTGGGCCAGGGTCACCCCTCCTCACCCATCCCTTCCCTCAATAAAGTCAAATAAAGCAAATCCAAAGGATTTTTTGAGACTTGCTTCTGCTTTTTCTTCCTGTGTATTTATTATGCTTCGCAGTACAGGAGGCTCCTCCAGGGACAGGGACTTGACAGGGTGTTTAGAGGATGAGTTTTAGCCATTTTGTTGGAGATGGACAGGGACATGAGCAGGGCCTTCCAGGAACCAACACTGCTGGACGCCCGGGGCTGCGTGGGACTGCGGAGCGGGCACGGGGTGCTCGCAGGCACAAACTGGGGACATATAACCATTTCTTTAGGGCGGGGATTTGCAAAATGAAAATCTGAAGAATAAACAAATTTTTGACTGAACAACTGCCAGCTGTTTTGTGGTGGGGTTTTATTTCCTCAAATCAGACCTCAGCTAACTTCTCAGCTGTCTTACACAAAAGGCAGCAGAGTTTCTCTGCTTATACAGCCCAATTTGCCCAATAATAATTTTGTATTTTAACTTACTTGATTAATTTTGCTCTCACCTTGCTTTGTAAAGCACCCGAATATCTAAGCTGTACTGGGCTCCATTCATGATGATTTTGGTTTTATTTTGAGTCCCAAGAGGATACAGTATGGGGACACCTGAGCGCTGCTGCCTGCTTTTGCCGGGTCCCTGGGATGTTCCTGCCTGTGCCCAATACCGGGATTTCCCCCTGCAAGCCCAGCAGAGCCAGTACCTGCAGGTCCCTTCCACCAGCACCCATCCACCACACAGCTCAGCACCCACCCACCACACAGCTCAGCTCCCAGGAGATGGGAAGGCAAGGAGGAGGGAAATGGCCAGCACAAATACACACCTACAAAAAAATGAACACTGAATTCAAGACGATGCATGTTTTTACATAAACCTCGCATTTGGCTGGTGTTTAGATCCTGCCAGCAAGGAAGGAGCAGAGAGAAGCTCGGTGTGACACCCGTGGGAGGACAGGCACAGTGCGGGGCTGCACGGCTCCCCTGCCCCGATGGCGGGGGGCTGCCCGGGGGCAGCATGTACATGCACATATATACATGCATAAAGAAACCCCATCCCTCTGGGGGGATGTGAGCGGTGTGTGCCTCCATCCGCCCGCCCGCGGTACCCCAGGGCCGGGACCGTGGGGCAGCCCCGGCGCCCCTTCCCGGTTAAGGAGCGGGGGGAAGGGAGCGGGGGTGTCTCCCCAAGGGAAAAAGGCTGCAGAACATGGAAAATCTGCGCCTCGGTGAAACCGGACTTGCACAGGACTCAGCGGGAAAGGCAGCGCCTAAAGCGCGCAGACAGCGCGGGGTGCCGCGGCCCGCTCCGCCCCTGCGTGCTGCTCCGCCGGGGAGGGCGCAGGCTCCGCGGGGCGCAGCCTCGCCCCTGCGGCTGCCCCGATGGCGGGGGGGGGGGGGTCCCAAAGTTGTCTTCCCCTGCGCGGCCGCGCACCCCGCACGGGGGAAAGTCCCGCGGGCGCGGAGCGCAGGCCGCCCCCAGCTTGGGTTTCCCTAAAGGCGAACTGGGGCTAAGTAATGAATCGATCTAAAATTAACCGGAGGAATGGAAATGCTCTAAAAATAAGCCAGCAGCTGCCGTGGTCGCAGCCCCCCGCTCCCGTGGGGAAGGGGGAGCGGGGCCGGCCGGAGGAGGGGGCTCGCCACGGCGCGGGCAGAGCCGGGCGGGCTGCGCGGGGCTGCGCGGAGCGGCCGACTGCGGGAGGTCGGGGTGCGGCGCCCTGAGGGCGGCCGTGAGTTACGGGGCTGCGCGGCGGCTGGCGGGGCGCTCGCCGCGGCTCTCCGCAGGTGCGGTGACGGAGAGCGGGGCTGCCGGCGGGGCGGGGACGGCTCCGCACCCCAGCGCGGACGGAGCCCCCCAAAACTTCTCGGCCTGCCTGCTGCCTCCTGCTCCCAAACCGGCATATTTTTTTAATTATTATTATTTTGAATTTATATTTTAATTTCTTTTCTTTTCTTTTTGCACGGAAGCACCGCAAGCGTTTCGGGAAGCGGCGGCTCGCCTCCCCCGGCATCCCCGGCCCGGCGCGGGAGCGGGGGGGCGGCTCCGGGGGCTGCGGAGCGTGTGCGGGAGCCACCGCCGCGCTCCCGCGGGGCAGCGCCGGGCAAGGAGCCGGCCCCGGCCCGCTGCGAGCCCCCACCGCGCACACACACACTCGCACACACCTCCTCCTCTTTTCTCCTTTTTGATCCATGCAGCGATCCTATATTCTCCCGGCTTGTCTCTTTTATTCTTTTGTACTCAGGCGTGTTGTCCTGGCCAGCAGTGTGAACGGGGGCTTTGTAAAACGGGACAGATAAAAATGAGCAACATCATATTGTTTGACAGAATGATCCAAAATGATAAAGTGCCTTCTCTGGAGGGGGTGAAAATGGTGAATTCCTAAAAAACAAGAGCGTCGCTTCTCTCCTCTGCCTCCCTGCGCTGCTCGCAGTAGCCTAAAGGGATCTGCCGCTTGCACCAGCCCGGATCACGTCCAGCCACTCTTTTCAATGGGAAGTCCTCTTTTTTAAAAGCCTTCATTTATTTATTTTTAAATAAATAAAGAAGGGGGGGGAGCAGCTTCGGCTCGGGACCCCCCGTTCTCCTCGCGGCGAATGAAAAGCACAATTTTCGAGAGAAAGGCTCGTTTTGATTAAATCTGACATGCTGCTGATAACTCCATGCTAATGTGAAATAATTAACATAATAGCCATAATTAAAAGCACGCTAACAATGCCATAAATTTATCACACAATTTTACTAGCTTTCTGCCCCTAACTGCTCTCTCATCGTTAATTAAACGTGTTGCCTTTTACAGAATGGATGTTTATACATTTCCAATACAAATAAATCCGAAACCGTTTTGGAAACATGACCAATTTCGTTTTACACTGAAGTCTGCCGGTTTACAGGCTATTTATTACAATTGAAAAAATATATAAAGAAAAAGAAAAGAAAAAAAGAAACCAAACACGCGCAAATAGAGGCAAGAAAAGAAAAGAAAAGAAAAGAAAAGAAAAGAAAAGAAAAGAAAAGAAAAGAAAAGAAAAGAAAAGAAAAGAAAAGAAAAGAAAAGAAAAGAAAAGAAAAGAAAAGAAAAGAAAAGAAAAGAAAAGAGCCAGATATATTTGAAAATCTGCATCTTTAGAGACAAGCCCGGCCTGGGCGGGTCCAGGCCCGGGACCGGCGGTGCGGTGTGACAGCTCAGCTCTCGCTCCCGGTGGCAGCCACAGTCCCGGTCCAGCCCCGGCCGGGGGAATGCTTGTGTCGTGTGTGTGTGTGTGTGTGTGTGTGTGTGTGTGTGTGTCCCCACCTTAGATGTGTTTATTTTACCGGGATTTCTCACCCGCAGCCCCTCTCCTGCGAACCCCTTTACCCCCGCACGTTTATAACGAACCACAATGCTGGTTTAATCCAGGTCAGGTCAACGATTTATATAACTCATTAGTGAAAGTAATAGGCTTAAGGAGATGAAAGGGGACACCTTTGGTTTCTCCTTCCTTTAAAACGATTACAGAAGCAGAAATTGCCCCAGCGCTGCCTTTCCTCCTCGATCCCCCACCCCCCACCCCCGAGGCTCAGCCTCCGGATTTATTTTTAACTCGCTTCGCAGCCACGATCTTGCTTTGCCATATTAGAATCAAATTGAGTTGTAATTAATTTCTCCCTTTCTATCATAACTTATTCCATCCTCCCTTTCCCCGGTGCTTGCCGTGTCTCTATTTGACTCCGTATCGATCCGGACGATACAGTTTGTTTTTCTCCTGTTGCTAAATGTATCTGTCTATATGGGCGCCCACTTTCTATTTCTGGTGGTGTCATTATTGTGGGTTTCCACCTCCGCATAGGCTGCATTAATTATTTCATTGCTTTGCAGGGCGCAGCCCCCGCTGTTGCTCCCGCTCAGCCCTTGAACTTCGGTGGGCTCGGGGGCTCCCGGGATATTCCGGGCAAAGTTTCCTGATTTTTAGAAATATCTTTCCTCCCTCCCCAATCCGCCCAGACGGGCTCCTAAATACTTTTTAGCCGGGTGGGCGCTTAAATAGTTCCTTAAACTTCTCTACCTGAAGCCGTGGGAGCCGCAGCAGCGCCCGCGGCCGGCGGAGGGGCGCGGAGGGGCGCGGAGCGGGGCCGGGCCGCTCAGCCGGCAGCCGTGATTGAACACGGGATTAGCACAATAGAGCCCTAATCGAGGGGAAACGTTTCTTTTCACGCTAAGCACCGTAATTAATGGTATGAATCAATTAATTTGACTTTTATTGTGTCGAAGAAAAGCGCAACAAATGAAACGGGGTTGCGGAGTTGGGCTTTTTTTCCTCCCTTTTCCCTGGGAGAGTCTTTGCGGGGGGGGGGGGGGCAGCGCGAGTGTGCGTGAGTGTGCATGGAGGTATGCGGGGGGGTGTACCTACGTGTGAGCGGGCGGTACGCGGGTGCGGAGGCCAGGGTGACGGCCCGCGGAAATCCGCCGGGAAACGCTTAAAAACGGAGCGGGGCGGAGGGGGGCAGGGGACGGACCCCGCGGTCGCGCAGGGAGGGAAGGAGCCGGCCCCGCGCATCCTCCGCGCAGTCCCTTCCGCGGGGCCGGGCCCGTCCCGCCCAGAGGCTCCGCGGCCGGAGCGGCCCATCGGGGCCGGGTGGAGGGTCTCGGGGAGGCCGGGGCGCCCACATTTCCGGTGGGCCTGGGCGGGGGGGGCGGCTATTTGCCTTTCCTAAAGCAAGGCCGCTCGTGGGAAATCGTTTTCTCCTGGGGTATTTTTCTAATTTAATTGTATTTACCGAAATCCGACAACACGTGCGAGAAATACAACAGCGAGGGGATCGGCGGGACGAATTCAGCAGCGAAGCTCCGGGAGCCACCCGCGGCCAAGGTCCCGGGCGGGGGGTCCTGCTCCTGGGCACACCGGGGCAAGGGTGGGCGGCCGGGCCCCCTCCCGCCCCGCCGGGCGCCTCTCCCCGGGCCGGGGCTTACCTGGGGCCGCGTCAATACGGTCCTCACATTCACACACACTCCCTCATTTCCTACTTTTTCATATGCTAAAGCCCGCAATGATTAAGTCGTTAACACCTCTAGAAAAAAAAAAAAAAAAAAGAAAAAAAGGAAAAAGAAAAAAGAGGAAAAAAAAAAAGGAACCGGCTAAAAGCTTCTTTATTTATAGTTTCCCTTTGTTATTTTACGTCTTTTTTATTTCTCCCTGCAACTAACCTAATAGATTAATCAATAGCCATTCTCTGATCTTCCGTTCCCAGCCGGTGCTGCTGCTGAAAGAAAAAAAAAATAAAAAAAGAGGAAAGCACGGAAAAGTGCTTCCAGAGCCCAAACTTGGTGGGATTAAGCGCTATTACGGCGGCGCATCCGCTGAGCCCCGCGCTGGGCCGGGGCGGCCGCTGCCGAGCGCACCGCGGCGGCCTCCGGGTCCGCCGCACCGGGAGCGGCGGCAACTCGTCGGCGCAGGGCCGCGGGGGATGGCTGCCGGGGGCGGCGGGGCCGGCGGGCGGCGGGGGCCCGGCGGGGCGGGCAGGCGGGCGGCCCGACGGGACGGGCGGGCCGAGCGGAGCCGCCGCTGCTCTTTGTTGACAGTCCATGAAACAACTCGAGTTTTGCATGACTTCACAGCGGGGCGCCTGACGTCACGCGGTCACGTGGCGCCGCCTCCGAGTATATCTTTAACGGGAAAGTAATCTATCAGGCAGTCCGGACCGCCGCGCTTCCAAAGTGGCGAGCGAGGCCCCGCGACGCCCCGGCCTCCTGCCCCCGCCCCGCCCGGCCGCCGGGAGCTCCGTCCCCTCCCTCCGCCAAGGGGGGGAAAAAAAACAATCGGGGAAAGAGGAGGAAAAAAAAAAAAAAAAAAGCGGCGCCAGGGGCGGCGGAGCGGTGCGCGGCGGGGCCGCGGAGCGGAGCGGTGGAGCGGCGGGCGGCCGCGGAGCCGCGGCGGCCCCATGCCCGGCGCCCGCGGGCGCCCATCGCGGCGGGCGGGAGCCAGCGTCGCCGCCTGACCCCCGATGCCCGGGAGCGGGGCGCGCAGCCGGAGGTGACCGGGCCGCCAGGGCAGCCCCGCGCCGCGGGACGCCGCGGACGGGAGAGGAGCGGGCGCGGCCGCCCCATGCCCCGCGGGGACGGCGCCGCGGGGCGCAGCCGGGCCGCTCGGGTCTAGCCCCAGGGGCCGGTCGGAGGAGCGGCGGGAGGGGGGCGCGGGGGGAGCCCGCCGCGCCGCCGGGTGCGGGCGGGAGGCCCCGCCGCCGCGCCCCGTCCGCCGAGCGGGGATGACCCTGTCGGGCGGCGGCAGCGCCAGCGACATGTCCGGCCCCACCGTCCCGGCGGCCGAGGATGTGGATATCGACGTGGTGGGCGAGGGCGACGACGGGCTGGGCAAGGACAGCGACGGCGAGGCCGGCAGCCCCGCCGCCCTGCCGCGCCTGCCGCTGGACGAGGCGGCGGAGCTGGCGCTGCCCGCGGAGGCGGGCGCCGGCGCGGAGAGCGGCAGCAGCGGCAGCGGCAGCCCGGCCGAGGCGGCCCCCGGCGGCGCGGCCGAGGGCGGCAAGGGGGGCGGCGAGGAGGGGGCCAGCGGCGGCGGCGGCGGCGGTGCGGCGGGGCAGAGCAAGCCCAAGAGCAGCCTGGTGAAGCCGCCCTACTCCTACATCGCCCTGATCACCATGGCCATCCTGCAGAGCCCGCAGAAGAAGCTGACGCTCAGCGGCATCTGCGAGTTCATCAGCAACCGCTTCCCCTACTACCGGGAGAAGTTCCCCGCCTGGCAGAACAGCATCCGCCACAACCTCTCCCTCAACGACTGCTTCGTCAAGATCCCCCGGGAGCCCGGCAACCCGGGCAAGGGCAACTACTGGACGCTGGACCCGCAGTCCGAGGACATGTTCGACAACGGCAGCTTCCTCCGCCGCAGGAAGCGCTTCAAGCGGCACCAGCAGGAGCACCTGCGGGACCAGACGGCACTGATGATGCAGGGCTTCGGCGCCTACGGCCTCGCCGGCCCCTACGGCCGCCCCTACGGGCTGCACCCCGGCGCCTACACCCACCCGGCGGCCGCCGCCGCCGCGCTGCAGTACCCCTACATCCCGCCCGTGGGGCCCATGCTGCCGCCCGCCGTGCCGCTGCTGCCGTCCAGCGAGCTCAGCCGCAAAGCCTTCAACTCCCAGCTCAGCCCCAGCCTCCAGCTGCAGCTCAACAGCCTGGGCGCCGCCGGCTCCATCGTCAAGTCGGAGCCCAGCAGCCGCCCCTCCTTCAGCATCGAGAACATCATCGGCGTCCCGGCCGCCAGCTCGGCTGCCAGCGCCCAGACTTTCCTGCGGCCGCCCGTCACCGTGCAGTCGGCCCTGATGGCCCACCAGCCGCTGGCGCTGGCCAGGACCACCGCCGCCATCGCCCCCATCCTCAGCGTGCCTACCAACATCATCGCGGGGCAGTTCCTGCAACCCGCCGCCCCCGCCGCCGCCGTGCAGGCCAAGTGGCCGGCGCAGTAGCCCCGGGCACTCGTCCCCGGCCCGTTCCCGCAGAGCCCCGCCGCCGGCGGCCGCCCCCTCGGGGCTCCGCCACCGGCGCGCCCGGGCTCCGAGCAGCGGGCGGCGGCCCCCGCCGCCGCCGCTTGTACATATTTGTATCAAAAATCACTGACGTTGCTTTCGGGGTTTTTATTTTTCTAAAGAGGCGAAATGACGGTCGCGATTAGGAGCTGCGAACTTTCACTTTTTTTGAAGGTTCCGGCGCTCCGAGCGGTTTTATCCGAAATAAACGAACAAACGAGAGAAAAAAAAATGTATTAAAAAAATAAGCGGGGGAAATTTTAAATATTAAACGAACGAACAAAAACAAAAAAAATTTTGGAGAAAAAAAAGAAAGGAGGAAAACGCTGTCATTCTATTATAGAAGTCTGTTTATATATGAATGAATATATGTATTCTAAATGTTATCCCTTCGTGTTGTACACAACTTTGTAAATAAATTTTTAAAATGCTCTGCCCGTCTTTGTATGAGAGGCGTCTCTCCGAGCGCCCGCCCGCGGTGCGAGCTGCGGGGCCGCCGAGGCTGGAGCACCCAGTGCGGGAGCGGTGTGGCCGCGGAGCGCCGGCCCTCTGCTTCCTGCGGGTGGGGGCTGCGCCGGGCGCGGAGCGGTGCGGTGCGGGTTTCCCACGGCCCCGTGCGTTCGGGATGCGCCGGCCGCGGCCGCGCTGCCAGAGCCAAGAGCCACCGGCCCTGCCGGGTGCCGGATCGCCCGCCGCGGCGGGACCACACCGCAGCGATTCCTGCGAAATTAAACCTTCCCCGGCAGATCCCAGGCTCCTTCAGCCGTGCCGTAATTTTCCCCTAAATATATTAATTTTTTTCTCAGCCTGACTTCGGCTTCGCATCCCGGCGCTGCGGGATCCTGCCCCTTCCCGGCCGGAATAGGTACGCTTTGGGTTGGCTTTCGTGGCTAATAATAAATTAAATGGTTTTTAAATAAAACCCGTTGGGGCGATCTAAGCAAGGTTTACTATTTATTTTGTAAGGGGTGGGGGAATAAAAATTCAAGCCGTGCCCGCGCGGATCTTTCGTTTAGATACGGAAAATAATCGGTGATAAAGCAGCGGCTCTGCGCTCCCAGGGAAAGGGAACGGCCTTTCCCAGCCCATTTCTAATAACTTGAGTTTTAAGGGCAGCTGCGGAAAAAAATGCACATTTGCGTGCATTTTCGGCGCTAATATAAAGAGACCGCCAAGATAAAAATAATAATAATAATAACGTGTAGCGCGTTACGGTATTTCAGACGCCGCTTTGGGGGGCTTAGCCTGGCAAGGTCTCGGGCACTCGGTCTGTGGGCGCTGACAGCCGTCGGCACTTTATTCTCTCCCTTGCAAAACGTTGAATTTTCGTCGCCTTTGGAAACCTTCGTGGATTTTGCTTTTCCGCCCAAATAATTCGCTTTGTTAGGAAAATCGGCGGCGTAAAATGCAGGCGGGATGCGGCGGGCGCCGGGCTTGGCTGCGGGAGGTACAGGACGAGGCGCTTGTTTCACCTCACATCGGCTGGGATTAAAAAAAAAAAAAAAACAACAAAAAAGCAGCAAACAAAAACCCCACCACCAAACAAAAAAATAA
This sequence comes from Falco biarmicus, assembly GCF_023638135.1. Taxonomy (NCBI): domain Eukaryota; kingdom Metazoa; phylum Chordata; class Aves; order Falconiformes; family Falconidae; genus Falco; species Falco biarmicus. The sequence continues at coordinate 5,552,639 of NC_079298.1, read as the reverse complement.
AAAATAAATAAATAACGGTGTCCTTGCTTTCCTGGTAAGCAGTAAATATTATTTCTTCCTAAGTAAATATTTATACCTCCGCATTCATAGACTAAAATAAAACAAGCAGCCCGGTGATGAGATAGTTTGAACTTTATAAATAAGGACTCGCTAATCGTCTGACACGAAAAGGGAGAAGAGGCACCTGAAGCGAGCGGGGCTCGGCTGCAGGCAGGGCCCTACATGGGCACCGCGGCGGCTGCGCTGCCGGCCGGACCCGACGGGGCTAAATCCGTGTGTGCGTGGCGGCTATAAAAGTAACAAGTTGTTTCACAGTTGTGTCTGGCTAATCGGTTCTACACAAACAGCAAATGGTAGGTGATGTGCGCAACACGCGCGGAGGTTATTTCTATATTTAGCGGATACCCCTGGGAAAAGGGAAAGGAGCCTCTTCTTGAATTCACTTTTAGGCTCAAGAAGCTGCTGATCCAGGGCTTCCAGAGGACACCGGATAACAGGGGCTCATTCCATTCCCCGGCCTTTGTTACTTATAAAATTACTCGCTCATATTTCCCCACATAGCAGCAATACCTCGAGCTCGGCATCTGCGCCCCGGCGGCGGCGGAACCGGCAACTTTCCTCCCCGCCGCCTCCCCGGGAAGCGCTGCTCCCTCCGTTACCGCCGGCCTGCCCTTCTCCCCGCCGCTTTTCACCCCGATCGCCGAGGAGAGCGGCCGGCAGGACCCCGCGGCACCGGGGAAGCCTCTCCCGGGGAAGGGGTGGCGGCTCCCGGGGCCGGGCCGCACTGGGAGGGCGCGGGGCTCGGCAAGGACCTCGGCGGCGGCAGCGAGCTCACCCCCGTTCGGCGCGGGGGGCGGCAGCGGGCGCCCTGCGGGCAGGTGAGGGTTCCCGGTAGCGGCGGCGGCGGCGGGGGCTGCAGTGGCGCTTCGGGGCCTGCAGGGGGCGCGGCAGCTACCGCCGCAACCTCGGGGAACCGGCGCCCCCCCGGCGCCGGCAGCACCCCGCAGCCCCCGGCGTCGGGAACACCCGCAGCCTCCGGAGTCGGGAACATCCTCGCAGCCCCGGGGCCGGCAGCACCCCCGGGGAGGGGGTACCGGGAGCACCTGCGGTACCCGGAGCGGCCCGGGGTGGGACTGGGCCGGGCGCGCTCTTGCAAGGAGCGGCCCGACGGGGCGTCCCGGCGGGTCACGCAACGCTACCGGCAAGGCTCGGGGGCCCCGGGGCGGCGACGGGGCGGGAAGTCGGTCCCTAGGTGGGGGAGCGCTTGCAGCGGGCCGGCGAGCGGCTTCCACGGCGCGGTGCTGCCCAGCGGAGCGGGACACGGAGCTGGGCCGGGAGCAGCAGCAGGCCGGGGACAGCCGGGCACCAGCTCCCGACGACCTTTCCGCGGCCGTCCGCTTCACCCACACCACAGAAAGGCTTTTTCTTGTTCTTTCATGTATTTTCTTCCTTCCACAAACTTGTTCGACGCGTATGGCAAAACTTGACACGGTCGGTGACAGATGCCTATTGGTGCCAGACGTGTCGTGTCGGTCCCTGGGGTGTATTGAAAGTAAGTGGATCCTATGCCCCGGGAAAATGACCATCCTCGCAACCCGGAGAGTTTACCCAGAGCCACCCCACCCCCGGCCCGACACCCCCACCCCCCCGTTATTTATCACAGTTGAGGCCCCGCCGCTCCCTCCCACAATAAATAGGCTGGCGACAGGATCTGGCCCTAATCCTCCAAACCACCACGTTGCTTGGAAAAAAAAATATGATGCGATGGGCTCGTCAGGGCCATTCCCTCAGCTGATGCGGGTTTCCCGGGGAACCCTCTCGCTTGCGTGGCCGCGGAAGGTGCGCGGCCGGGGGGTGTGTGCTGCGTCCCCGCGCTCCAGCTCTCAGCGCCGCCTATTTATAGCATCATTGATTTCCCCCCGGGCACAGAGCTGGGCTGAAAGTTACAGGCTCATGGGTGTTGGAAGGCTGCGGCGAGCATTTGAAAAGGCAGGAAAAGCGTTTTTGTGGGTTTTTAAAAAACAAATATCGCCCGTGGGCGTTGTGCCTCAGGACGGAGCCCCCAGCGTTCGTGCCCCTCCCTCCCCCCCCCCCCCCCTCTCCGCAGCTGGCAGCACCGAGGGCACAACCGGGACCCGGGGGCAGCGGGGGGGTGGGGTTGGGATTGGAGCCCCCGCTCCGGTGCTGCGGGGCGGCAGAACTGAAGGCGGTTTGCCGGTCACCGCCGAGGGGGCACTGTCGGGAGTGTCCCCGGAGGGGGGTGTCGGGGGCAGGGGGGAGCAGGGGGGAGATGCCCGTCGGAGAGCTTTCCTTCTCGGTCCCACGGGGGGGTGGCCGGAGGGAAGCATCCACTGGAGAAACCAGGAACCCTAGGGACACGGGCAAGTGTTTGCCCGGGTGACCACCCCGCAAATCCCCGGCGGTGCCGCTCCCACGGGGGAGGCCCGGGGCCGCTCCCGCCCGGCCCCGGTGTGCCCCCCCCGCCCCGGGCCAGAAACCAAAGGAAGGAGGGGGAGCGCTGCGGGTGGGGAAGTGCCGTGGGGGCTCTCGGGGGCCTCCCGCTCCGGGAAACATACAACAGAGACTTCCTTGGGGCGGGGGGGGTGGGGGGGGTGAGTGTCCACCCCCCGCTGCGGGGCTGGGGGGCAGTTCCCGAGGGAATTCGATGGGATTTAGCCTCCGGGGCCCACCGGGCAGTTTTCAGAAGCTCCCTGGTGTCTGAGGCGCGCTGCGGGCCCGTCCCCGCCTGCTCCCGTGGGGGCACCGCGGGCCGGGCGGGGGGCACCGGCCGCGCCACCGGCCGCGCCACCCGGGGATCTGCAGCCAAGCGGTGCGAAAAGGCGGCGGCGGCGGCAACGCCGCGAGGAGCGCGCGGAAGTTGCGCCGCCCGGCCCTGCGGGTCCGCGGCTGCGGCCGGGGCTCGCTCGGGCACGGCGCGTCCCTCCGCGGCGGCGTTCGGTACGCGGCCGCTGAAACCTCCGCGGGGCTTAACCTTCCGCTCGGAGCCGTGAGCAGCCGTGTCACCCCGCAGCCTTCCTCTCCGGGGTGTCACCTCTCACCGCGCCGGGAACCCGCGCAACTGCACTAGCACCCGCGGTACAGTTTTCTTGAGAGACACCACTTCTGTTCCAGGGACTTTTATTGAATTACGTTTTACTAGTCTTAAAACATTAAGCGTTATGTACTTAAAAGATACAGAGCATAGGTATTACATCCACAGAAAGTATTTTAGTCAGTGAATGTTCAATGTAGCAGGTAGAGATGAACTTAGCACGTCTTCCAGACTGAACTGGGAACAGACTCTTCAGCCATAAAATGCACTTAACAGTCTATTTAATAGTGGCGAGGTCCTTGAAAATGCAATATCCATGCTAATCTTGCCTTTTTCTAAATCAGAAATGAAAAATAGGTCAGCAAGGTAGAACCTTCCCCTTCCATTTAAAATGTGACATTTAGTCTATTTAAATAACTAAGTAAACTTTATTAATTCAGGATTTGGTAAGCAAGCTGAGAAAGTAGGCACTTCGCGACTTTATTAAGACAGGAAAATGTGAGAGGTAGCGTCCTTGAACTCCAGGTTCAAGAAAATCCCCGTTTCCTTGAGCTTCAGCAAAATGGGAAAACCCGGGACACGGGAAAACCGCTCAACCTCTCCCTCTCCTGAAACTCTCCCTGCTCCGCGGGGGGCCGGGAGCACCTCCCCGGCGCGGAGGTAGGAGCCTTCCCGGCGGGGAGTCCCCGGGCCGGGCTGGGGGAGTCCCGCAGTCCCCCAGCGGCCACCCCCCCAGCACTGCCTGCCCACAGAATGGCGGGAATTGGAGGAAACAACCCAAACCCTCCAGCCTTTCTAATTATTAAGAAAAAAAAAAATCAACATTCCTGCAGGCTCTAGCAGTGGCTTCAACCGCGGTCCCCGCTGCTCGTGCTAGGGAAACGAGGATGCCAAAGAAGCGCGGCCACCGCAGCCCGTCAGCGCAGGGCTCTCACCGCCCGGCTGCCCGCACCCACCGCCTCTCCCAGCCTGACAAACGTGCCCCTACATTCCGGGCGATTTTATAGCGTGGGAAGCCCGGGGAAAGGTCGGACTGGGAATCGGCAACTGCAAACGTCTGCGGAGTTTGTTTCCCCGCTCGCTCTTGCACCACGGCTCCGCTCAGAAACTAAATCCTAGAGGAGTTGGAAAGGAACTTTTTATAGCCGCAGCCCCTTCCAGGGCTCCCGCCTGCCTTAGGAAAGACTTTCTCGTTATTCTGACCGCATTTCACTCCAAATTTACGGAATACCCGGGAGATATTTGCCGTACCCCCGTCAGCCCTGAGAGCCGGGGTGGAGCAGCCGAGGCAGCAGCCCGGCTGAAGCCTCCCGAGGACCAAGGGCTCCGAGAAGCCCTTTAGCTGCTCAATATCGGTTTCTTTTTACTACCGAGAACCAAACCCAAGCCCTGCTAGTCTACTACCCCGCGGCATCAATGTGTCCTTAATGCCTTTTCCAGTCATTGATCTGGTCAAAGTCACCGCAGAAATACTAGTGACAGAGACTCAATGCCGGGCGACGTGACCAATGCAAGTATTTAGAAAGCATTCAATAAAAAAACCTTTCCCGGGGAGTGAATGATTTCACCTTGCAACAAAGAGGGCTCAGCTAATTGAAATAACGCACTTGAATGTGCAGCTGTGTGCTCCTGCTCACCCATACCGGCTCCAGGACCAAATGATCAATAACCTGCAAGGTAAAACCTAAAAACTCTTTTTTTTCTTTTTTCTTGCAGTAGGAGCCCACAGAGGCAACACTCACAGGCTTGGTTCCTTGGCCTCACGGTTTGGGAGAGGGCTTTAGGGAATTCCGGGCATGGAAAATCCTGAAGGGAAGACTAGAAGGAAAGGAGAGAGGGGCTGGGAGAGGAGAAATTGAAATAGGAACCTGCCCTGGTGATTCTCCCCAGGCTTAGGATGGGAATTCACTTTGCATGGCGTTTTCAGTGTCATATACCACGCTAAAGCCACAGTAGGGTTCGGGCAGCATAACTCTTCCCGTCTTCTAACCTACCTCGTAGCTGGAAGATTTTTAGGACTATGCTTTTTTCACAGATTTGTCATCTCCAGGCAACCCTTAGGATCTTACTAATATCCTAAAATGGAAGCATTTTCCTTAGCAGCAATATGACTGATAGAGTCTAACAAACTTAGGTAAGATATGTAAAATTTGATAAACATAATCCGCCATTTTCAATAGGATTATGGCTCCAAACACCTTGACAGGCCAGCAGACCAGAATGATTTTTCTGTCTACCTGTGTTAGCCCACAAACTTCCAGTCTCTTCATACCATCCTGCCCTAGGTAACACAAGTGGCAGTTGCCCAGAATGCTGAGATTATGGCAGGTTTAAGAGGGACCAGGATGTCTGAGTCATTGCAGTCGAATGAAAAGACGTTGGGATAGTGGAAATGAGTATTTTATATGTGGTTGCACTGGAAGAACTTCCAAGGAAGAAAAGCCATGGCTGGTGGTATGCAGTACTGTGTGTTGCCTAGTGTTTATATACTTTAGGAACAACTCGGCGCATTGTCCTGGTTTCAGCTGGGATGGAGTTAATTTTCTTCTTAGCAGCTGGTGCAGTGCTGTGTTTTGGATTTGGTGTGAGAACAATGTTGATAGCACACTGATGGTTTTAGTTGTTGCTGGGTAAAGTTTATACTAAATTAAGGACTTTTTGGTTTCTTGGGTCCAGCCAGCAAGAGGGCTGGAGTGGCACGGGAAACTTGGGAGGGGACACAGCCAGGACAGCTGGCCCAGACTAGCCAAAGGGGTATTCCATACCGTATGACATCACGCTGAGTATATAAACTCTGGGGGAAGGAGGAGGAAGGGGGGAACATTTGGCATTATAGCGTTTGTCTTGTGAGTAACCGTTAGGCGTGATGGAGCCCGGCTTTCCTGGGGATGGCTGAACACCTGCCTGCCCATGGGAAGCGGTGAATGAATTCTTTGCTTTGTTTGCATGTGGGGCTTTTGCTTTACCTATTAAATTATTCTTATCTCAACCTCTGAGTTTTACATTCCTTTCCAATTCTCCTCCCCATCCCCCCATGGGTGAGGGGGAATGAGTAAGTGGCTGCGTGGTGCTTGGTTGCCGGCCGGGGTTAAACCATGACATGCATCTAAAAAAAAGAAATCTATTAAGAAATTTGTTTTCCTATCATCTTTGGTTACTTTAATGTTTATATTATAAGCAATCAGATACTTTTTGACCGTACTTCATTTTGTAGCAGTTGTGTTTGGACTGCAGTCCAAGGACAGCACTGCTGGCGGCTCATCTGGAAGGTCTGGCCACGAAAACCTCAGTACGTGGTGTCAGTTTTAACAATAATCAGTTTTCTACTCAAATTTGTATCCCCACCTCAGTTACACAACTAGAAGAAAAACGGACCAATCTAAGAAAAAACAGACTGTACTTTTAAATATCGGTAAGGGTTGTGCAACAATGATGTAGGATCGTGTATGTTATGCTATGTACTTTGTCAAGCCCTCCAAGAGGATCAAAGAGGGTAAAACTGAGGGGCTGTGAGAGGCCTGTGGTGTGTACAATTGCCGGTTCCAAGGTGCTGTCTCCCCGCGGCTGAGGAGCTGCCTCCCACCCCCACACGCACAGGCCCTCCAGCTGCTCCCCAAACACACACTTAAGAGCCGTCGCCTGAAGGCAAAGCCAGGCTTCACGGCAGGGCTTTTCACCGGTAATACCGGCTACTACACTCCCCCGCTCCCCCAGTCGCCGCAGCGGCGCGGTGAGCGCTCCCGGTGCCGTGGCGGGACGCGTGAGCAGCGCAGCCAGGGTGCGGGCGCGTCCACTTGTGCCAGCCCCGGCCTCCGCGGCGGGCAGGCGGCCCGGCGCCGGCCAGGCCCGTACGCCGCCGCGACTCCTGAGGTAAAACTGCTGGTGGGGCCGCGATCCCCACCTTCCCGAGTCCCCCGAGGCGACACGCGTCCGGCTCCCAGCCCCGGCCGGCCCCACGGTTTCTGGCGCAGCCGCCAGGCGCGGGCAGCGGCGGCGCAGGCGCGGAGCCCCTGACGCACGCGCGCTGCGGCGCCTGCCTTGGCGGGGCGGCGCGGCGGGGGCCGGAAGGCGCGGGGAGGCGGGAGCCCAGTAAGGAGCGGCGGGAAGGGCCGCGGTGGGGAGGGCCGGTCCCTCAGGGCTCGGCGGGTCGCCGCCCTCCCGCCGCGGTGCCCTGGGTGTGGCGGGGGGGTCTCGCCGGTGTCGGTGCGCTGGAGGGGGGAGCGCGGGTGCCCTGCGGCCGTTCGCCGGGCGGCGGCGGGGCTGAGGGGCGGCGGGTGAGGGCACCCGGCCGGGATAGCGCGGGCCCGGCGCGGGGCCTCTGCCCGGTCGCCTCTCCCTGAGGAGGCTGCGCATGGAGGGCGGGTGGATGAGGGAATCTGAGAAACAAATACGCCTCCTGACTGGGAAGAGGGGAACAGGAGGCTTTATGGAACGGGTGTTACTTCAGCAGATGAAATTATTTCGCTTAGCTTTTGTGTTTTTGAGGGAGGAAAGGGTGCTGTTGAGCTGCGTGCTGACATCTCAAAAACCCAACAAGTTATATGCTTCTACGTCTGAGTTCTGAAACTTCCTTTTGGCCAGCAGCGGGTGGTTCGTAATGCTGCTGTTTATCTCAGTCTTCGTAGCAGGCATCGTGGAAGGACAGTGGGTTTTCGGAGCTGTGGTTTTCACCTTACGCTTCTACAGGCAGCATCTCACTTGAGAGACCCTCTGGTGTTGCTCTTCCAGAGGCAGAAAGTAAAAAGTCTGAGACTGACCAAACCAGCTTTATCATCTCCTGAGAAGCCTTTATTTGTATAACGTTGTTACCCGTGGGATAGCAAAAATTAGATCAGCGCTTTAGAATCTAATAAAAGCATGGCTTTTGTTTCAGGAGGTAGGGAATAATTATTAAAGATGAAAAAGAAGTAGGAAAGAACATTTTAAGAACCACTTTTGAGAGGAGAGAAAGAAGAAACTCAATACCCCAGAAAACGCCAGTGAGTCCAGATGTAGGGAATGGCAGGAGTAACTGAGAGGCACAGAGATGGAGGAGTGTGTAGGTGAGACTGGCATTACGTAGGAATTATGAAGGTATAACAAATTAATAATTGTTCTAACGAGATAGAAAGGAAGGGCAGATGTATTTTATAGAAGAGGAAGGCCAGGCTTGACTTGATTTTTTGGAAGTCATGTAGCCTCTGGTCTTACTTGACCCAAGTTTAGAAAGGATGAGAATTCACTTAAGGTAAAATGATCTACAGAGTTGACCTCAGTATCTCTTATTTAGATAAAAGTGCCTGTCCTGTGCTTTAGACACAGGTGTAGCACTGAAAGCATGCAAATGTCAGCGTTCACGTTTCTACCTATAGATGGTGATCTACTGCTGTCATAGATTTATATTGTTAAAGTAACTTTTTTTATTTCCCCTTGGTGGTGGTGTTGGGTCATACCTTTCTGTGAATAGTGAATAAGTATGGATTTAGTTTGAACAGGATAACCGAAACGTGTCTTAGATGTTGCTTGTCTGTCACTAAAACAGCAGTTCAGTACTGCTGCTGTGTGGGATTTTTTTTTTTTTTTTTTTTTTTTTCTTTTTTGTTGGCAGTGGCAAGTAGATTAAACTCACTTAAATCAGACGATGCGCCTCCTGCAAGGAAACTCTTGGGTAGTTGTATCCAGGCTCATCCACTTTTCTGTAACGTATCTGTTGCTGACTGCGGAGGGAATGGTGCTACTGCTGCTAATCTGGCAGAAGTACAGCCTTTGGATTTACTGCTGTCTCTCCCTGTCGACACTGGAGTAGTTTCTTCTTCAGGTTTTTTTTTTTTTAAACTCGGACTAAAATATTTTTGACTTGGGGTCAAAGTTTGCGTATTTTATAGTTAGTGGGGTGGGTTTTTTTGCATAGAGCAACGTTATATTAACTTTTCTGTTTCTTGATTTCTGAGTTTGATGCATGTGGCCTTTAATTTGACAGATCTAGCAATGTTTCTTGTTGTTACTGGATCCTTAGTGTGGTCTGGTAAGCTTGGTGGGAGACCAGTCCTCCTTCCTCTTTGGGTAGAAGGATGGAGGAGACTACTAGGTTCCATCTGGTGTCCTCTGGGGAGAAGTTGCTGGTGGATAGTATGCTTGTGCTTAGGAAGGGAGAGGTAGAATTTCAAGACCCTTTTTGAGTATTGGGGAGATTTAAGTGGGATTCAGAGCAGGGATTTTTGATCATTAATGCCAGATATTTGCATTCCTGTGTTGGTATGCATTTAATTTTTTGATTATGTACTGGCTCATGACTGGATTCCTGTGGAATTAGTTAGAACATAGGATACAGAGTTCATGATGGGCTCAGTGCTTTTATAATGGCTATAGGAAAGCACATGATACCTGGTCCAGAATAACACCTGCCAGGACATAGTTAACTTTTAAATCACTTTTTAATATGTCTAAACCAAGAACAAGCCTATACAAGATCGGCACTTTGCATAATTTGGCCATGGTGTTCTTAATCGAGAAAATAAGTGGCATTAACTTAATACTGGGACACTTACTTTTTAAAATGCTGTGCTTGTTAACAGGTTTTTTTTCCTAGCGAGTTATTAATCTAGGAATTTTTATAGTCTTCTTTGAAGAGGTTTTTCTTGTTCAGTGGCAAATAGAAGTTTGTGACCTACTTAACATACATGGTTGGCATGAGTATTTGGACTACCATTACAGTCTTCTCTGCTGGTCTCTTGTGGGATCTTCTCTTGTCACTTACAGGTCAAACATGCTACATGTTTGCATAACAAGTTGTGTGGAGCTGATTAAGGTGATGCTGAAGTATGTACAGCGTAGTGTTCATCTGGTATTGTAGTTCTCTTAGGTGGTTTGAAATCTTTTACCCTTCTTGCTGTTGTTTTGAGGCATTTTGTCAGATGCCTTTTCAGCTTCTAGCTCAGAAGTGGGGAGAAATCGCTTCCGGGCAGCTTTTGGACTCATGGTTAGAAATCCTTCAGTACTGAAAACCCCTCCCGGTTGTGGCGTGCTTCCAGATGCAAGGCAGTAACAGAATGCTTCTGGGTGGGGTGAAAACTGGGACTATCGGTAGTACCACTAAATACCTAAGGAACAAAAAGATGGATGGTATTGCAGCAATGTTTATGGTGTTTTTTCAGGTACCTTTTGGCTTGTTACAGAGACCAGCTATGGAGAAGTGGAGCTTAATGACGATTACTGTTTTACTGGCACTTACTGTACGCTGGACTGTATCGCTTGGTTCTTATTCAGGTAATACGTGTTCACGGTCTGTAAAACCACCACATGAAGGTGAATTATGGAGCTTGTGGTAAATTAGGATAAACTTACATGTAAAATCATAAATAGGAAGCGATGTGTTATTTCAAGTGTTGTCGTATTTTAGTGCCTCTCTATTTCCCTGAGATTCATATAATGTCTTGGTCTTATTTTTCTGAAGTGTGCAATGATTAATATCACAGCTGCTTGGAACAAAATGCTGGGAAAAAGCCCCACCACAACATGTTTAGGGTTTTTTTTTTGTGTGTGTGTGTGAGAGATATGGTCAGTAATATTTTTGGAGGAGCCAAAGAACAGCAGGCTTTTCACCCCTATGCCTTTGTTTCAGTAGCTGCAGAATATTATTGTGGTCCTATTGTACATTTATTTAATCTTGTTAAGTTCTGTAGTAGATACAGCATTAATTTGTGTTTAGATAAACCTGTACTAGTAGTAATGAAGACAGTGTAAAGATGGTGTCGAGTGAGTGATTACACTGCCTTGTAGCTATACTTAAGATTGTTTACAGCATGCACTAGAGCTATATTCTTTTAATAGATGTTTTTCTCCTCCCCATCTCATAATGCTTGCAAAGAGCCAGCAAGTTTTTTTCCAGACCTCTCAGTGCCATTCCTGCGCTTAGCATAAGCTTGCACAAAGCTTGCTCTCTGCAAACTTAAAAAAAAGAAGAAAAGAACCATTACTTTCTCCATCAGCTAAAAGAATCACAAGCTCAGTCAAGTTCAGCTCTGGTTTTCTGTTAAGGCATTTGGGAGCCTCATCCCCCGAGTAGCTGGAGCTGTTCAGTAGATGTTAATGATTTTTAAACTGGTAACTCCTGGGTTTCATTTACTTGAAGGAATTTGGTTGAAGATAAGTTGCATGCATACCTTCTCGCACAGTTTTATTTTGAGTTTGTTTTCCGAAAATGCTGTTATGAGAGATCTGTTCTGTAGGTAATTGGGGCCTTCTTTTACCCATCTGTAGGCAGAAAAACACCCTGTCTTTTGCCACACAGTACTAAATTTCTGTTGCACTGCAAGTATTTACAATTACATGCTAACTAGATTTTTTTAAAGTTGAATTAATTTGAAACCAATCAAGATTCTGAAAGAGTGTCTTGAAATAATGCCTGAACTAAAATAACTATTTTTTAAAATCTTGTTTCCTGAACAATGATTGTAGTTTAGGAATAGGAAATGCTGAGTCTGATCCAATCCAGCAAATTCTTAAAGCACATGCTTAACTTTGAGATTTGGCTGGCTGAGAAAAAGGCAACCCTGAATGTTTGAAAGAGCTGCCAAATGCATAAGTACACTGGATTATTATTATTTTTTTAAATCTTTGACTTCCTTCAAATGTAACAAACCTCTAGTGACAGGAGCGAGAAAAATAATTGGGCAGGGTAACGTTTAAACTGATGATGTGGTCCTGTTGTTTTGCTTTCACCGCTGCTCAGTGCGATAAAAGTTGAGCAAAGGATTAGAAGTAGTTACCGTTCTCTGAAGGAGGCTCTGGTAGAAATGCTGATTCGGCATACTCTGAAATCACGCGTGGCATGGATGGGCAGAAGCAGGGTGGTTAATTCTGCCCTCATTTACTGTATAGTCTTGGACAGCTGCTGTTGCTTGCCATCTAGCATGCTTTTGGATCTGCCTCTGGAATTAGGGTCACTATGGTGAGAAAGCAGGTAGCTAGCTATACCTGGTTTTAAAAGGTTCCTGTTTGCAATGACCTTAGATTAGCTGGTCTTGGAGAATTATTGAGGAAAAATATGGCTTCATAGATTAATGCATTATTTTTTTACTATATTGCCAAACTCCTGCTAAATGACCAGTAGTGAAACACCTGTGTTGAAAGGTGGCTTCAGACCCTTAAAAACGCTTGTTTCCAGGTAAAAAAAAAAAAAACCAAACGAAATAAGACCACTCTAAAGTATTTGTGACCCTTTTGAAATATTTTATTTTATGTTTATTAATTCTGAATTCTCTTTGGCTGTATACTTGATGCTTGCTGTAGATGGAAACTAAACACGCGTTTGCAAACTAACCACTGTGCTTCAGTCTCTGTATTTGGCTTTTAGTAATCGAACATTTGGATTAAGATCTCTTTTGATCATTCTGAAGCCAATTAATTTCTCTTCTCTCTGTTTTTTTTTAATTTTTTGAGAGGGAGAGAAGCTGAAATAAAAAATGTGTGTATATACACACAAAAGTGCACACATATACACACACTCTAAAATTTGGGTAACACCTACTTTTGTATTTCGGTAATCCTGTGACAGGTTCTCTGTTCCCCTAGATTTATAGCTACAGAGTGGGCACTGATAAAACTCCTATTCTCCAGTGACCTCACTCGCTTGGGAAACTTCTAGTTGAATGTGTCATGTAGTGGAGGTAATCCACTTGCTCTACTACCCAGGAATAAATTAGCAGATATTCCCAGGTAGCAAAGAGAACATGCTAAATAGTACATATCTGAGCTTGTGTGACTGACTCCCACAAACATAGATCATGTGAAAAAAATCTAGATGGCTTTCCTATATTTTAAAGAATCTCTTAAATCTCTGTCTGGCTAGTGTCAATATTTTACTGGAAGTACTATCAGTCCGGTTTCTGTTCTCAATAAGCAGAGGTTAATAGAAGTAGATAAACTCTCTGATAAAGATGCTTGACGTACTGCCATTACCAGAGTTAGGCTTACATTGAAGGAATTGTTTAAGAGTGAAGTGTTTGCGTTGATACAGCTTTTTTTTCTGTGGAAAAAAAAATAAATCTTTGTTTCCTGCGAGACTTACGTATACGTGTATGAAAAGTGTCCTTTAACATAATTCACTTTGCAGAACTGCTACATAATAATCACTCAGTTGAAAAATGTGCGAGAGAGAATTCCTGTAAACCAAGAGGAGCAGTTATTATTTAGAAGGCTTTGTAGATTATAAGAAAAAATTCTTCTTGACCTATTCTGTGTACTGAGTGGCCTGATTTAGTAAATGGCTCATCTTAACTCTTTATTATGAATCATGGGGAAAGGGACAGATGTAGCATTTTTGCTGGTATTGTGCAGTGGGGACCAGAGGAAAGAGAGAGAAACTGGGGGACTTGCAGCAGATCCTAGTTCCAAGTAAATTTAAAAATAAGGCTGGCTGTTACTTTTAATAGCAAGGTACCATGACATGGCTGAAACACAAGTGAGAACACTGTCAATTATTATATAGGAAGGAAGTAGCATAGTTCACACAAAATCAGTATGAGATGTCCATTATGTACACTTTCTTATTTCAGAGAAAGTGCCACATTTTTCATCTACACTTGGAAATGATACTTTTTTTTTTTGTCAGACAAGGAAGCAGTTCTTCACAGTGGAGTATCTTGATAAATGCTTATTGCAGAAATATCCAGAAAATGAAAGGAACGCCTGACTTTTTTTTTTTTTCCTTTCGCCTGCCTGTTAGACTGCATAGCAGATGAGGTCTCTATTATTCTCAAATATCATAGAGGAATGGAGAATAAAATTAGTAATGTATTAATATGCAAATACATATCTGGAGGAACAATAATCTGCATAAACCAAATAAATTCCTAAATACTCTGTCATCTCTCTTTAGGTGCAGGAAAACCACCTATGTATGGAGACTATGAAGCTCAGAGACACTGGCAAGAAATTACTTACAATTTACCCATCAGACAGTGGTATGTAGTGCTATTGTAGTCCAGGTTATAAAGGGGTAAATGTAATGAAACCTTGGTGTGTATCTTTAAGTTTAAGATCTCTGCAACATTTTCTGTTCTCTGAACTATTCTAAAACCTCTTTTAGTAGTAATATATTATCACCCTGTTCTTAGACTGAGGTACCATTTTCTTCACAAAAATAATCATATAAAAGCTAAAATTTGGAACTTTGACTTGCTAGCTATGAGCTTCTATAACAAAATATCCTGACTGGTAGGTCTCTCTGTGAAGCTCCAGCTTTGTTTTGATTTGACTGGAAAGATCAAGAAGCACTTTTTTTGCAGGCTTACATGAGATCATACAGAAGCATGTTCTCCCGGTTTAGAAAAAAAATAAATATCTGTTCAGCTTCCTGAGTTCCAGTTCTCTAATTCACAAGAAGATTCATGATTATCAGCACTGAAAGAAAACAAAACCAGAGCTAAAAGGCAGGGGCATTCCGGTGAATGCAGAGAGTTGAATTCTTGTGCTGGAGGCACTGGTTGTTTTTCACACCTGTGTTCTTAATACAGATTTTAAAATGTGGGTGCCTGGAATCTAGATGTAAGGATAGTGAACTTGATTTCTACGTATTGGTTAAAACAGTAGGAAAATGATTCCACATATTTATTTTTACATTATTCCTAATATTCCATAGAACAGTGAAAATTATTTAGTCCGTATATATGCTGCAACACAAATTGGCATACACTGGAACTCCAGGTCATCTTCCAAGGGGGGATAGTTGTTTGTCTGGTGTAATTTTTTTTTTTCTCTGCTGTTGGGGAAGAGATCGATATGACAGAATACAATATTAATTCAATAGTAGTTCTGTAAATGTATGTGGGGCCAATTCTGGAAGTATGGCACTCAGTGGAACTTTGCAGGTGACTCTATATTATGACTTCAGATCATCCTGTTGTGTCTATATTATCATTTCTCTTTGATGTTTTTCTGGGATATCCAAACCCCTCATTGTGCTTGAGTTGGAATAGCGGAGAGCTGACATAGTAATAGAGTTGGTAGCTTTGATCCACTCCGCTATGTGGAACTGTATGTACTTAAAATTAAGAGTTCTAGCAGTCGCTATTTCTAGGCATTCTCAGGGGCCTGATGAAACTATATTGCAGGCTGGGTTTAGCTTATGGGCTGCCAGTTGGGCATCTCAGTCTTGTTGTATTTGCTCTTTGTTTTATTTATATCAGAAGTTTTTTGGTTGGGTCTGCTTTGGGAATTGAATCTCTAATACAGCAAAGTCATATTTGGTCTTGGGTGTTAGGAAAAGATGATCTTGGCTGACATGCGAGGGTTTATGTGCTAGAATACTGAACTGTCTTACCCCTCCTATGTTACAGAAATACACAGGGTGAAAAGGTGTTACACGCTGGTATGTGTAAAAAGCGTTCAGATTTGAAGTTGAAATTTTGATCGCTTCTAGTGCTGTTATTTGTTTAGTATTTAGAAAAGCTGTCTATACAGCAAGCATGTGTATTTCTGTAGATTAGCCTAGGTAAATACAGAGAGCAGCTCTTTCATGAGGATATAGTCTTACAGGATCTCTTCATCTTTTCACAGACTTAATTATCATGTTTATTGTTAAACAGGTATGTGTAGGTAATATAGCTGCATGTTCCGTGCTTATTTTCTTTGATCCGAACCAAAGATTTATTTTAAATAATAAATGCCGCAGTAAAGTACAATATGGTTTGTAGTTAGTTTCCAGAGGCTAGAATTTAAATATTTCTTGTTTATATTTTTCTTTAGAATTTTGATGTTATTTATTAAAAACTACTTTAAGAGCATGTTTTCTTGTACTGCTAACTAGAACTGTGAAGGCTTTTTTTGCTAAATATTACTGGGTATAGGGATTGTTTTTTCTGTTGAAGCTACGAGTTTATGGAAAATAAAAGTTAAAAAAAAAAAAGAAAACTGGAAAGTTTGCTACTGAGTTGCAGACTGTTACAATCTGCATGAGGAATCTAAAGTACCTTGGCATGAAAATCTTGAATTGTAGGATAAGAAGCAGAGATGCAACTCAAATATGATTTATCATTAGTTCATAAGATACTTCAGGCAGCTCATAAAGAATTCAAGAAATATCATTTACTATAATAAATGTCAAAAATTTGCTGCATTTGAAGAGAGAAACTGGAAAAGCCAAGAGCGTGCCCCTTGGCGGTTAAGTAGGCTGGTCAGTCTGTTTCACTGTACGATACAAAGGGTCTGATGCCTTATTTTTGTAATTCCTCCTTGGGTAAAACCATCTGCTTTTTGTTTGGAAGAGGTGACTTAATTTTAACCGCTGCCAGTCTTCCGTAGCAATATGGACATGCTGTAATTACAAACAGGAAAATCCTTTTCCTTTCTGTCACATGGTCCACCTGAGTTTTGAGGTTGAACTAAGGTAAAGTGGTTGTGGCTGACATGCCCGACTGAGGTTCGTGACCTTGCGTTGGTTAGTCAGGTGGTGGTGTTAGTCTAACTTGGTGTTGCCTTCTAAGGAATTTTTTAGTCGCGACTCCTACGTTTGTGCTGAAAGAACTGCCTAGGTGCACCTGCTGTGGCTTAGTTTTCTTCCAGACCTATGCTTCTTTTTGTTTGTGTAGTATCTTTATGCCACCCTTTTGCACTTCTGTTCAGTTGCTTTCCAGCAGTATAACTTCAGCAGATGTTTTTTTCAGAGTTTTCATATTAAGGTCTGTTAAGCAGAAGCAGTTCACACATATGTAACATATGCTACGTTATGGTCTAAAAGTAGCAGATAAAGTTTAACTCTTCAGAAGTCCTTGTCACATATTAAATATACTGTCCAAGTCCAGGCAAAAAAAGGAATCTAGGATTGATATAAGGAACAATCGTTAGTGAATTCCATTTATCTTGAAATTTCTGTTTAACTGCATTGGTTTTATTTTCTTTTTGGCAAATTGACTGCTGTCTTCTGGCATAATTGACATACCTGAAAAATGTTTATGTGGTAGGTCCTCACCTCCGTCTACAAACCAAACCTGCAAGTCTAGAGCTGCAGTAGATGTGCGCAGTAATTTTTGTGTAGGCTTTATATTAGTCTCTGGATTTTTGTTAAACTGTTCACATCAAGGATTTTCCTTCTCCAGGTAAGTAGGCTTTAGCAGCTTTTTTAAAATCTGGTTTGCAGACCCAAGTGAGTGTACTCTGAACCACTTTTGCTTTTGTTTTGTTGCTTCGGTTTTTTTGTGTGGAGTAAAGTAAAGCAGATATAGAATCTCTCTCTCTCAATAGATCAGCAAATATAGAGTATATATATATACAAAGTAAAATAAAGAAGTTGCTAACTTCTATATTGGAATTGGAATATGTTAAAAAAATATTTGATTTGATATTCAACCTTTTCCTTGGGCTGAAACAAAGCTAGAAAAATGTAGATCCTTCTCTAAATTTTTTTTTTTTTTTAGGTACTTCAATACAAGTGATAATGACCTACTGTACTGGGGCCTTGATTATCCACCTCTTACTGCCTATCACAGCTTCGTGTGTGCTTACGTGTAAGTTCATTATTTTAAACAAATTCTGTGAAGAACACAAAACACCAAATTTACTTCCCCTCTCTTTTTTTCTTTCTTTCTTTCTCTCCTGAGGAGAGAAACTAGCTAAAAACTTATCAATCTGGGCAGCTGATGAAACGGAAAGTATTGTTTGCTATTTTAAAGCTAGGGAAATAGATTTTATGTGTATCCCTATGGCTTAAAACTAACACTGCTGTTTTTCTGCCTTGTAATTATTGCAAGGGGGGCTGAAGGGTTACATTCTTCTTTTTGCCAGGTCTGTAAATTTCAGCAGATGCGACTTAGCTATTTCACTTTCCATGTGAGCCACTGTTGGAGCAGTGATGCACAGAGAAAAGTGCTGTAGAAATTGGGTGCATTGCATGGGAAAGCTGTCATGTTTTGAGAGCCCAAGTGACATTTGATGACTGGATATCATGTAAATAGAATTCTGTTATTGGAATACTTTTTCCACGAGGGCTTTACTGCTGTTGGAATGAGACTTATGGAATAAGAATGTAGGTTAAAGTGCAGAGGCACAGTTATGTGGGGCGTCTATGTGAACTGTAAATGGTTTATATTTAATACTTAAGTATGAAAGTTATTTACAATTGTTTTTTTTAAAAGTCAGTGGAACTAGGCTGAAGGTGATTATCTTGTCCTAATAAATACTGTATTGCGCTTTTATTTTTTTCCAAGATTATTTTTTTTTAATTGTGAAATAGTAGCTAAAGTCTACAGTGTAAACTGATCTAGTGGTGAGGGAAATCTTTCATTGATCAGTATTGCTCTTTGAAATATTTCCTCCCATTCATCTTAATTCTTGGAATATGCTCCTGTGCATGTCATCTTTATTGCTGAAAGGAGTGTAAAGGGAAATGAGAACTGTCTACATTTTGATGTGTCTGTACTTTGTTTTACAGTGCAAAGTTAATAAATCCTGATTGGATTGCTCTGCACACATCTCGGGGGTATGAGAGTCAGCCACATAAGTTATTTATGCGTACAACAGGTAGGAAAATTATATTTCCTTAGGATGATCGTACAGATTTGTCTCACTAATTTAACATGTTTAATATCATGCAGCTTTTCTGTCTTCACCAGTTTATTCTCAGTTTTTTGACTTGGTTGGCTTTGCAGGTCCATTTATGAACAAAACTTCCATGTTCTTTTCTCTTCTGCCGTCATTTGTGAAGCTGATAAATGTAAAATATACAAACAAGCTTTCAACCCAACTCAAAATGAAAGCTACTTTTTTTTGTGGTATAGACCCATTTTCTTAATTTTGAAAATAGTGTTGTTTTCCCTTCCGTTCTGATAAATACACTTTTCATTTTCACCTTAGCTTGGGTTTTGCTGTAAAATTATTTTGCATGTAGACTGGCACTCACTGATTTAAGTCTCTTGAGGTCTCAGAGATCTTTATTATGAGCTATATACATTATCTGAAAGGGATATTTGATACTTTTAAAAGATGTCACTTCTCTTTCAAACGACCACCACTTTCTAGAGAGAAGCTTCTGTTAAAAAAAAAAAAGTATTTTACCCCTTTCTTTCATCTTTAATTTTTTTCCATTAGTCACTCTTCTGACCATTTGATTATTTTGAACTGCCTTTCCAAAGAAAATGATAAAACAAATGCAGAAAAATATATGTAGATAACTTAATTCAGTAGCTGTATCAGTAGGACAGCAGTGTGGCGAGTGAGCTCTTGTTCTTTAAGCAATGGCAGATGCCATGTTAT
Source organism: Falco biarmicus (assembly GCF_023638135.1). Lineage (NCBI taxonomy): Eukaryota > Metazoa > Chordata > Aves > Falconiformes > Falconidae > Falco > Falco biarmicus. Next base: position 5,533,360 of record NC_079298.1, on the reverse strand, counting down.
CCTGTTACTGTTTTATTTTAAATCTGTCTTTTGCTTTGCGTAAGGCTAGTTCCACAAAATCCTTTCTGATTGCAACAGCAGAATTCGTTGTTCATCAATAGCTTTTCTGTGTATCACAAACCTCTCAGTCTGGTCTCTAGTAATTGATTGAATTGAAAAAAAAATAAAAATCACTAGAACTTAATTACCCTTGAAATGGTCTTTATTAATTTTGAAATCAACTCACTTGACAAACCACTGATGGATCTTGGAGAACTGATAAACACTTTTAAACAACGGCCATTAGAAGAATGCATTAGAATAATACAGAACAGTCAATGTCAGCTGTTGGTATTACACCTTTATTTTAAGTGTCAGTGTATTTGTTTTGCTAACACCTTGGGTATATTTGTTTAATTGTGGCTTGAGCTTGCAAACCAATTCATTGCTGCATAACTGAAACCTTTAAACATTTTCTTCCAAATCCAGTGACTAAAAAGAGGCAAAGTATACTTTCCCTCTTGGAATAATTGCACATTTTCTGAAACTGGTTTATAGAAATAATCTGAGGTTTTTCAGGCTCTTAACACCTGAGAAGAACTCACCTTGTGGTTTAAGCATGAGCAGGAGTTGACATAATTCTAGGCAGGTGAACCTGCCGGTTCTGTTTTCTTGTCGGCCCTCTTACATATATTTTCTGTAGGCAGATGATCAAAGCCAAATAACTTTTTTAGTCTGTTTGTCCAGCTCACTAGTAATTCACACAGATATGTTGGAGATTGTTATAATCTAGAGCTTGTTAATTGTGTCTCCAGACTGTTCCATCAAACAACTTGACTGGATCTAGTCCTAGTTGATTTCTTTTGAGAATTAAGAATGCCTTCTCTTATTTTGGCATGTGAGGAACTAGAGTGTGCTCCCTTATTGACTGAGGCTGTGCCAGAAGCCAAAACAGCTGAACACATGGAAGCAGCAGCTTTTGGACATCAGAAATGAAAGCGTTAGAAACATTAACAAGATCAAATTCTGTAGTCCTATTTCTTTTTGTCCTTTGAAGTGGAACTACCCAGTTTATTCTAATGAAGGCCTTTCTGATATTTTAATGTTTGTTTGCCTGTATTTTTTTCCTTTTCTTTCCCAAAACAATTGAAAAAATTAGCACACAGCGTAAGACAATAGAAAAGCATATTCAGCTGAAACTATAGTCACTTGACTTTTGAACTTCAGTTGAACTGAATGACTAAAGTGAAGTTTCCAGTGGGGGTACAGATGCAAACCCCACATTCAAAAGGTAGGCAACTAGTCTCACTCCAACACGGTGTAGTTATTACTGTCTGAGGTTGGGGTTTTTTTTTTTTCCCCCCACCAAATATAACCAAGATGTGCAGCATTAAGAAGTTAAAACTGTAAGCAAAACCAAAGATTCACAATCCAGATGAACATACACAACTTAAATAGCATTTAGATGAGGTATGTGGGAGGATTCTAACATAGTTAATCTTTATTTTTCAGTGTTTGTTGCTGATTTGCTGGTTTATATTCCTGCAGTTATTTTATATTGTTTTTCCTTGAAAGAAACATCTACTAAAAAGAAGGCAAGTATCTGGTGTGTGTGTGTAAATTAAAAGCCAAAGAAAACATACTGTTAAAACAGGGTAGAAATGTAACAGTATGAGAGTTAAGTAATGTATAGAACATTGTGATGGCTTCAATTGATGTAAAACTGATGACAATCAGTATAACTTATATTAAAGGCTTTTCAGTTGAAAAGATTTTAAAAAGCCATTAATTCATCTCACAGCAATTATTTTAATGCTTTCAATAACAATAACAAGGTGCTCTGAAATTTAGTAGCCATGAACTCCTGAATTATATTTATTTCTGAATTTATTACTTGGGTAGTAAAAGCAAGATTTGTGCTGTGACATGGGGGAAAGTAGAAACTGCTTTGTCTTGCACAGTTCTTGTGGTAGAACCAATACATTTTGGAATAATAAGTCTTCTGATTTTTGGAGTGGTTCCAAGTTTTAAGATGGGTGTGGGTGATCTTTGAGCTGGTTAGCAAAGGGCAGCCTGTCCTCTATTCAGTATTTTCTTATTTATGGAAAATTTTTATCCTTTTTTATTTCTCAAAATATTACTGACAGAAGATCACTTGTAGAGAATAAGATCCCTACATACAGGGTGCACCATGGAGGGGCAAATTTTTGTACTGGAGTAGTAGTATGAGTTCCTTAGTCTAATATCTAACTTGGAAATAAGTATTTTCCCTCTCTCTTTTTTAATTTATCCTTCTTTCTAGGTTTCCAGTGCTCTCTGCATACTGCTTTATCCAGGGCTCATTCTTATTGACCATGGACACTTCCAGTATCCTTGTAATGCAGTGAAGTGAATTTCTGTTTTCAAAGTAACATTGTTCTTTAGCACATGTCTTTAGTGGGGCAGAAGGTTACTTTTGTATACAAAGTCATCTGAGGGCTTCTGCCTACCCCAAAGCGGACATATTAAAGAAAACTGTATGTCTGAAATATATTGTAGATAAATAGTTGATCGTGGGACAAATCAATCCAAACACGAGTAGCATCCTTCCTGTGCCTCAAGCTCATATTTCCGTCAGTCACTTTATTGCAGAAAACGTCAGTGGTTCTATGACAATGAACAGAATGATGGCTTGTGCTCCTGTGATTTGTGTTTGGAGAGAGAATCGCCTTAGATCTTGAGATGGCAGAGAAGTGTGTCAAGTGTAGTTGTGTAAAACGTTCAGTCCTATAAAATGTGCCATTCTGTCTTGCCTTTACAATTACTTGAGACTGGGTGCACTTCACTCGGTGTCTAACCATTGAAAAGCTAGGCATCTCATACGAGTTAGGCTGTAAGAGCTAACTGGTCAATACTGGTGGCAGATGCCTTCACAGGTGGGTCTTTTAAATAAGATTTCTGGTTTTATACTTGTTTTGCACATCCACAAGCAAATACTGTTAGTTGACTACTCCAGGCTGTGCTGCTCAGGGCCGTCAAGCCAGAGGGACACAATCCTGGAGTTGTGATAAATGTAGATGTTTAAACGTTCCAAGGAGATACTGAATCTCAGCATCTACTACTAAATCAAGTTTTGAAAATCAAGTAGTTTACTTATTTGTGGTTTCCTTCTGAGAGAGTGCATAGTCAACTTGGAAGATAATATATTTTAGAAAGCAGATTTTAAAGGGAAAAAAATCATAATGCTATTGAATATTTGAGTTACAGTTCAGGAATTCTGAAATTCTATTTTTGGCCTAACTCTTTGAAGATGTAGATCATCTGGAGATGTTCCTTGCAAGAATGGGGATGGGAATTAACGCAGTTCTTAGGAGAGAGAAGCTGGTGGTCAGCAGACGGCACAAGGTTTCCATTTTCTAATACGTATATGACATACAAAGAGGAAGGCAGTAATCTGTTCTGTTTATCCTGTGTTGGATAGGGCAAGAAGTAACAGCCCTAAGTTACCATAGGGAATATTCAGGTTTTTAAAAATACAAATAATGTAAAATAAATAAAATACAGAAGAATCTTTTGAATCTTAATTACAGTGAAATGCTGGAATAGACTGTCGGTGGATGTTGTGGAATCTGTAGTGTCGAGGTCTTTAGGAAAAGGTTCAGCAAACCTCACGTCACAGGTGACGTATGTGTGGCAGATGCTGTGTTAAAGCAGACGGATGCACTGCAGAGTCTCCTGTGGTCTGTTGCAGCCCCGTGACTCTTAACGTGAGTAACTTCACTATCTGTGACCAGCTCCCAAGAAGTCGATAGATTTACTTAACCTTAACTGCTGCTGCATGGCTCTGCAAGATCAGAGCCTTTTGGTGTAACAATGTGTTGATGTGAAATTGATGAGAACTCAAATATAGTTAAGTTTTATTTTGAGTGGGGAAATTTGACTGAGCTGAAAACAACGTAGACAATCTGAATGTGTTGTTACAGCTATTTATATTGCCAAAGAAAGAACAAAATATTGTGAAATTTCTGACAATACAAGTAGGTCTCTACTGGTTTCTCTCCTTGTGTAAAAATAATGGTAAAAGACAAAGCTAATATTTGTTGCAGTTTAACAGTAAGTGTAGTGTAGTCTCTTCAAAATCTGCTGAGACTGGGAACCTGTTCTCAAAGTCTTAGGGAAGTAACATTGCTTTTAGTAACAATTATTCATTGTTTGTACAGTATTAGCAGCTACGGGAGCTGGTCATGGATGAGGGTGCACTGTGAGTATAATATAATCACAAAAACCTCAGGAGTCCTTGACCTAAATTATATATTATTTAAATACTGATGTATTTGAATATTCAGCACCTATCTTTTGGGAGCTGGGAGGAGAGACTCTTGGCAGCTTTATCCTACCAAGAAAAAAAGTGTTTATCCTGATGCATCTTACAGAGTACTGTCACTATCCCCAAAAGCTTGCTTAATATGTGCACACATTGTTTGTCTTTGTATTTTCCTGTGCAAGCTTTGAATCAAGCCTTGGAAATGTAGAAAATACACTTAAAATAGAAGTAAAGTTATTTCTGTCTGTCAACAACATAGTCACAACTGGCAATGTGTTTTTGAAACACACTTGGAAAAATTTATTTTGCATGCTATTTTACACTTGTCCCTCAGGGCATTCATTACCGATTTGCAGTAATAAGATGTGTGTCCTTGTCCTTGACATAAAAAACCATATACAACTCAGTGAGCCTTGGCTTTGCCTTGTGGGGTGTACTTTACTTGTCTTATGACTGGGACCTTTTGGCGTCAGTGGCGTTTTGCTTGGCCTTAAATTATAAGCAAATGGAACTTTACCATTCTCTGCCCTTTTTTTGCTATTTACTTGGAAAGTGCTTCAAGAAGGGCCTGAAAGGAAAGGGGTAAGTGACTTCAAACCATTTTATCTTTCTCAATAATACACCCAGGCAGGCTGGCATTGAGAATGTGATTCTCCTTATTCGCATGTGGGGATTTCTGAGTTAATTTCTAGTGGAAGATACTTACCTTGTTGTAATGTATTTCTGTCCTGCAAAATAAATAATTCTTGTTGAGACCTACATTAAGTATTTCCAGTGAACAAAGAGCAAAATCTGTTAAGGTGTCCTTTCCTAGCACTTTTCATTCTGTTAGCTAAATTAAATATGGACTGCGCTGGGCAAGCAGGTTAGATGCCCAGCAGTAGCTCTGTGGTTCTTGTGAAGTTATTCTCACTAATTTGGGGATGATGAACTTTGTCTGTGGTACTGGTAGCTCTTTTTGTTTAGATTTTTTTTACCTTCAGTGCTGTATCCCTTCTAAAAAAAGGTTTATGCTGTAAACTAAGAACTGGCTTTTGTTATCAGCAGCTGATTTCGTCTTCTCTCATGTACGCTTTTTCTCTTGATTGCAGGTTAGTTTTGGTAACTAAGATAGCAGGGACAGTGGTGGTGTCCTTTGCTCTCTGCTGGCTCCCGTTCTGTACTGACATGGAACAAATCATGCAAGTACTCAGAAGACTGTTTCCCATTGACCGAGGCTTGTTTGAGGCATGCATGTTTTCTTCTCCCCCACCCCACTGTAAATGTTCTGTATTCTTAGATCCCTTGAGAAACCTTCATCGTGACCTTTAGGGATTTCATGTGGGAGACACACCACAGAACTAGTAATTTGAGATGGCTTCTTCAGCAGTCATTTCTTGCCAGTTATTTAATCCAGTATTTAACCCCAGCTCAGCTGGCATCTTCCAGGATATTATATGAGTAGACAACACTTATCCCATCATCAAACCCATACCTCAATCCATACATTTTTCCATTGAAATAGATTCCATATTAATTGACAGTGTCAGAAGATGTAACCTTAAAAGCTAACAGCTTCAGTCTCTGTCTTTGGGTTCTGCTCAGCTTTTTTCAACAGGAGGCGTTATTTTTTACATAGTTTTTTAAATAATGTTTTGGGTGCAGCCTAGAACTTCCTTTTTGACCTACCTTGTGTTTTCAGTGCAAGTTTCCACAATATTTTCCAAAAGTTTTAGGCCAGTTCTGCTTTTAGTTTTCCTCAGAGTATGCATGTTTGTGTGCTGCAAGGTGTGCAGTACTGCAGCCTAAATCCAGAAGAGCAATTACTCATTTAGCTTTTAAAAGCAGATTCTCACCTTTAACCAATAAAATGAAGCTTTGAATTTCCAGGTTTTGATGTCACAGGGATTTGAGCAAATGCTTATGTCGTTTGATTAATCTTCAGTTTTCTTTTAATCTTCTTTAGATATAAATAACATTACAACTGGCAGTTTCTTCTTCAAAAGTTTTAATGCTGTTGTACCAAAGGCAGCATTTTATTTAGTTAGTGGTATGGGAGTGTTCTCAGTGTATCTCTGCTAGTATATTTAAAAAAAAAAAAACAACAACCAAAAAACAAAACCACAAAAAACCCACAACAAAAAACCAAACCTGAACAACCCCTCCACAAAAGACCCCCTACATGCCCCCCCCTCCAAAAAACCCAATGACCCTTAGGAATTATCTGGAATTTATAAAAAAATAGTTTTGGTTACCACGCTTTTTATTCAGTACTAAGTTTAAAAATAAAATTTGTAAATGACAATAACCAATGAGTCTGAAAGAGCTTAAGGATTTTAGTCTAATATTAGCCCAAATATTTTCTGAGTTGATCAGGGGAGTGACTTGCTGGATGCTAATCTAGATAAAATGAGAAATTGTCCATGTAAGCAATGCACAGTAAATTTATACTGGGCTGTGTGTAACAGGTTCTTTGAATTGGTTCCCATTTACAGCAACAGTAACAAATGCTGATGGTTGTAAAATTGTATTGGCTCTTCAGTAGGCGTCCTGTGTGTTTGCTGGTGCTGCCAAACCCTCTGTTCACTTGTAATCCTCAGCAGATTTGAAGTGCATATTCTGTATTGCTGGTGAGCATATGAGGAAGATGGCTCAGTGGTTGGTGCTAGTAGCTTTCTTGCTGTTATGTCTACACAGCTGTGATTCAAGCAGCTGTTTAGGGATGAGTTTCATGAGCATGATAGCTGTAGTTACAAATTTAATTTTGAAAGTGATCCTAGCACAACTGCTAATGTCTTTAGACTTCTTGATTTATTAGAGGTTAACTCTGTCATTGCTAGCAAGCAGTAAGCACAGCTAAATACATTCAGGTATGTAATGAAATGTGACAGTATACCGAATGTCTTCACACGCGAAAAAAGATTCATATATGCCAGTGTTCAGTCAGGGACAGACAGTTTCAGAGCTCTATTTTCACAAAATGTATGATCCCATGAGTTCAGAAGTAGTCTCTTGTGCTGAAGAACTATTTCTCAGTTATTTCAGAACATGTCTTGATTGAGTCTCTTGAAACTTTCAATTTTTGAAGATCAGAATAAACTACGTCTAAGAATATGATGTGTATCTGCAAGCGTCTTTTCACAGTATCACAGTAAAACCCCAACAATCCCCCACCTCCCAAGCCCTGTTGTCATCACAAACAAGTTTAAATGAATATAATTCTCACCGATTACTGGTTGCGTTTTTTTCTTTTTTTTATTTCCCTCCTTCAGGATAAAGTAGCCAATCTTTGGTGCAGTCTGAGTGTCCTTATAAAGATAAAGAATATAGTATCACCTCAAACTCAACTAAAACTCAGGTAAGACATAACTGAAGTGTTTAAGTAGTGTTTTATCCACATTTTTTATAAAATGAGTAAGTTTTGTCAAAATTACTAATTTTAAAATGTTTGTGTTTAAAATCTTGAAAAAATGTTTTTTTCCCTATACTGTACTTTTCTCCCAAGTGACAAGGGTTTCCCCAAGTACTGTGGGCAGTATTTACAACTGAAAAATTTCCTGCTTGTTCATACAATGATTAAGCTACTTTGGTGGATATTGAGTTAAAACTTGCATGCCTTCCTTTTCAAAGAATTACCTCTTTTAGTGCTCTTAGAAGTCGGAGTTCACAGTTCTGTTTTTTGACTAAGTGAAGAATTCTAAGTCTAGGTCCCCAGAGTCTGAAATGTTAATGGAAATGCTTTATTCCTTTTTCAAGAGCGCTTATGTCAGCACTTATGAAGACAGTTTGGTGCTTTTCTCTTGTGATTGAGTCTCCTTGAGTGATTTTGAACTTCTGAAAATTACAGTTGAATTCCCTAACTAACTTAGTTTTCAAAAGTGATTATATGATAACGTGGAAGTAGTTACTTGTGTATTAAAACTCTTTTTCTTACAAAATTCTTTAGTTTTGCTGTAACATTCCTGAGCCTGCTTCCTACTTGTATAAAACTAACCGTCCAGCCTTCTCTCCGAGGATTTAAATTTGCTTTGGTAAGTGTGTTTTTAATTGCTCCTTGGTTTATATCCACTGCTGAGCAGCGGTGTGCAACCAACAGTTCTACTTACAGTTGTTGGGATGTGCAGAAGCATGCGTACCATTAAATGCGTTCTGTTTCTGCTGAAGATACTGGTTCTGCTACCACATGTCTGGGAGGTCTGACCTGTCTTTTATATCCAGACTTTTTTTTCTTTAGCCTCAGTTTTCTTTATTTAATGCTGTATTTTTATTATCTTCCTCTGAAGAGTCTTCAGAGGATTCTGTACACATTAAAGCATCGCATAGAGTTGGCATTTCTCCTCTTTCTGTTTAGCTTCCAAAGTGCTAGTTTTTTCTTACTGCATTGGCTGCAAAATTCAATAAAAAAAGTCCCAAGATGGACATTATAAGCTCGTTAGCAGTTTGAAGAGGAAAGGACAGAATTTTCCCAAGTGCTTTGCCTTTTCTTAGTCGTATTGTATCATTGAATTTGAGCACCTTAACATGACTTACATGTAAAAATCAGTTGACATGGAGCTGGTCCTAAGATTTCAAGAGTTTGCAAGATAACTTATGTTTTTAATTTTGTGAGAGTAACGTTTGAGAGTTTATCACAACATTGCCTAAAACTAATGTTTAGCTTTTCTAATAATTGGTTTGTGTTTTAAAGTGTGGTTTTTATTTGGTGGAGAAAAAAGACAGCTTGTTTATTTTTGGTGTATTGGCTGCTCATGATGATGAGCAAAATTTAGTGTCGAAAAGGTGGGTAGGCCTTGCCATGGCTGAACTTTGCCAGTGCTTATGTATGTGAATCTTTTGTCTCCTTGGTGGGAATGCTCTTGCCAGTAAAGCTAAGCAAGCGTGAGGGCTCTTTACATGAAGTGTTTTCTGAATAATTCTGCATAAACTTTCAAACAATGTATTTTTTAGTATGTATAGGTGGTTACAGAAGCAGCTCTGTGTGTACTTGTAAATTGCACTGGAGTAAATGTAGCAGTTAATTAGAAAAACCAGATCATTTAGCTCATACATTCATGTGAAGTCTGTGCCAGCAAAGAAACTAAAACAGTGCTTTGCATTGCAGTCACATAGACTAATATATCTCTGATTTCCTTTTCTAAGGTTAGTTGTGCATTGTCGTTTTTCCTGTTCTCCTTTCAAGTACATGAAAAATCTATTCTTCTAGTGTCAGTGTAAGTAAATTATTTTTCTGTGGATATATTTTGATATTTTTATTGCGTGCTGCTTTCTCACTTACAAATATATCTGATTTTTAAAATTCTATGCATTTCCTTTTCTGAATAACTTGTAAATGAGAGTGTAGAAGTACAGCTGTACTCTCCTGCTTCACTCATCTCTCTGGGCCAGTGTTGTGCCTGCGTTTCCTGGAGCAGGATGTGGCCCAGCACCCAGCTGTGTGCCCAGGGGTCAGCTGGCTGCGGCATTGGTTCAGGCGATGCTGCCGGACGGGTACTTAGCTGCCCAGCAAGGCTGGAGTGCAGTTGCAAGTTGAACAGGGTGATTTCATGCCTCGCTAACGGCGATGGTAAAGGGCCCTCTCTCCCTTTGTCATTAAGGTGTGTTTTTCCCATCCCCTGCCCCAGAGGAGGTGAGGGCAGCAGGGACGGTCCGCAGCTTTGCTCTTCTGCTGGATGTCCTGCAAGTAATGTTCGAGAAAGGAAGATTTGGAGAGGTGACCTCCTTAACTAGGGAACCCCCGTTAGCTCTGCAGGCGGTTCCCTAGAAGCTCCAGTGCATGCACGTGCTCCTCAAAGCCAACCAGAAGCCTTGTGCAGAGCAGGCACTAACCTGGTGGTGCGCACTGTAAGGGTGCTGCTGAGTGACTGCTGCAGCCCCTGCAGGGCAGGGTGCCAGCACCCTGGGGTTCGGGGGGGGGGGGTGTCAGTGGGGCAGGGTGCCCCAGGAGAGGAGGCAGCATTTTGGGCACTGCCTGTTGCTGGATTTTCTAAGCCTGTGCCAGCAGTGCTCTGCCCCGCTCCTGAGGAGTGGGAGTGCAGCGTCCATGCGGGAGGTTGATGATGAAATGCTGTCACTTCATGTTGGAATATCTGCGTCTCCTCTCTTCATTCTAGACCAGTCTGCTTAATCATAAATGAAATCCCGTTTATGGCTACGTGGTTTTTACTTGTATCAACTTTCAGGTGAGTTGGACACTATTTTCTTCCTTTTAAGTTCTTAGAGGTAGAACTCGGAATGCACACTGACTTCTGCGGGTGATTCTGTTTAACAGTATGTTGCCCCTTCTGCTGAAGGACGGCCTGCTGCTGGCCTACGCTGTGACCACGCTGGCTTTCCTGGCAGCCTGCCTGACTTCCTTTTCCATATTGGAGAAAACTTCAGCAGAGGACCTGCAGCTGAAGCCATTTTCCCTTTCCCTGAAGGGATATGTTTCGTGGTTTAAGTCATTTCCCAAGATGGTCAGGAGTCTGGTAAGCGATTTTAATTCCTATAACTCTTACTTGCAGCTTTTCATCGTATTGAAGTACTTGCATAAGCCAGTTTTATGTCTGTAACTGTGCAAAGAGCCCCAGTCAGGGAGAGCCGAGCTATGTCAGTGTAGAGGCGTTTGCTATCATTTTTTTCTGCGATGTCACTGATGTAGAGATTGAGGAACACAGAACATCCGGGTAATGAAAGTAACTGCTCACTTGTTTGAGGTGTTAAATCGCCATGAGCTAATGCCTCATTCCTTACCTTACAGTTTCTTCTTTCCGTAACCCTGATGGGTGTCCTGTCTGCAATGAGTGCTGCGGTGCCTCCTCCACATAGGTTACCGGATTTATTTCCTGTATCTGTGTCAGTTATTTCTTGCTTACACTTTTTATTATTTTTGGTATATTTTAACATTGTTATACTCTGGGACTCAAAGAATAGTAGAAGTCACAAGAAAATCAGTTAATCCACCCATGAAGATCAAGGACCAAACTGTGAAAGGACAGAGTATTTCCAGTGAACGGTGCCTGGCATTGCAGGTAAACCTGTTTGTGACGTAATACAGTTCCTGTAACCTAATGAGAATCGGGACACAATACACATATTGAAACATAGAATAGTCAAAGACTGGTTTGAAGGAGAACTATTTTGAAGAGCACTTGGAAGTGTGATTTGGTGTTTTCTTCAGAAGCGTAATACTTTGTTACCATTTGTAAACTTGAAATACCTAATAAAGGACCAAATTTTGAATTCATGCTAAAATACCCCAGCCATATTGGCAGAACAGCAAACTGTTTTGTTTGCATTGAGTTTGTGTGTCTCCCAGCATAAAATGCATGAGCAGGTGAAGCAGTGCAGGTTAAGTAGAAACTCTTGACTGGTGGCTCTTAAGTGGTGTTGCTGAAGTGCTTTATGGTGTCAGCAGTCCTGCGTAGTCACCGTCCTCTGTCATTTTGTGTAATGCACTGCAGTCCATCCAGGCCGCTGCACAAGGCCACACGTTGGTGCTCGGTGCTCCCCGGGTGCTGTGGTCTAAACAGGGCACTTGGTCCTCCAGCTCATGGTGATTGGTGCGGATGATACAGGGCTGGAAGGAGCTGCTGATGTGCCAGGAGGCTGCGCTGCTGTTTGGTGGGGCCTGGGCAGGCTGGAGGGCTGGCGCAGAGGGACCTCATGAAGTTCAACCAAGGCAAGTGTTGGGTCCTGTGCCTGGGGAGGGACAGCCCCACACACCAGCACGGGCTGGGGCTGAGCTGCTGGGGGGCAGCTCTGCGGAGAGGGAGCGGGGAGTGCTGGTGGGCGGCAAGGTGCCCATGGGCCAGCAGTGTGCCCTGGGGGGCATGAGGAGGAGTGTGGCCAGCAGGTCGAGGGAGGGGATCCTCACCCTCTGCTCCGCCCTGGGGAGGCCACACCTGGAGTGCTGGGCTCCCTGGTTCCCGAGGGACAGGGAACTGCCGGAGAGGGCCCAGCGGGGGCTGCAGAGAGGATGAGGGGGCTGGAGCATCTCCCTGGGGAGGAAGGGCTGAGGGAGCTAGGGCTGTTCAGCCTGGAGAGGAGACAGCTGAGGGGGGATCTTGCCAGTGCCTACAAACACCTTCAGGGCGAGTGCCAAGAGGGCCAGGCTCTCTTCAGTGGTGCCCAGCGACAGGGCAAGGGGCAGCGGGCACAAACTGCAGCGCAGGGAGTTCCTTCTGCATAGGAGGGAAATTCTGTGCTGTGATGGCGATGAGCGCTGGACGGGCCGCCCAGGGAGGCTGCAGGGTCTCCTCTGCAGGCATCTGCACCCGCCTGGATGTGGCTCTGTGCAGCCCGCTCTAGGGGATGCTGCTTTAGCAGGGGTTGGACTAGGTGGTCTCCAGAGGTGCCTGCCGCCCCTGACCGTTCTGGGATTGTGTGTCTGTCAGGGAGAGCGCTCAGCCTTGTGGCAGCGTCCCTGGCTGGAGGCCTGCGCGCTCAGCCACAGGGTGGGCCCCGTTCTGTGGCACATCAGGATGGCAGAGCCGTAGGGGCTTCAGTTCACTCACAGGCTTCTGGTTGTCTTGCGTTACATTCTTTCCCCCAATAGCGATACTTCCAGAATGCTGCAGAGTAGCCGAGGTTAGCACTGGGCGTGGAAGTGGAGGCTGTAATGTTCGGGAAGGCTCGTGTGTGTGCAGCGGGTTGCAGATGTCATCCTTCGCTGTGGGTCAGCAGCGACGGGTTGGTCTGAACACTGTCACAGTCTTGTGACCCTCAACAACTGCTTCTAACAGGAGTGCAAAGCCAAAAGCCCTTGGTTCTGCTGGAATGGAAGCTGAGGTGCTGCAGTGCAGTACAGAAGCAGGTACTGGGCGCGCTCAGGAAAACAACCCCTGCCCCACAATAAACCCCACCCCCCACTGCAGGGTGGTTTGGAGGTGTAAACTGAACTAAACTGCAGTTTCTCCTTCTGTGCAGAACGGCCTCTGGTGCTGGTAGTTCAGAGAATACAAATTGATTGATTGAATAAATCTATACATAACAAAGCAGGTAGTAAGAAAAATCATAAAGCAATTCCTGGTAGTATAGTTTAATTAGGCGTCTGTCGATCCTTTTTCTTTCTTCTGTCCTGACGCTATATATAAATATATATTTTAAAAAAAGCCAACCCATCCTCGTTTAAAGGCTTCTCCCCTGACCTCGCTGCGCTCTGTCACATACCAAGCTGTCACTGACATTAGCACGTTCTGGGCTGTCTCCACAGCATCGGTTGTGAGTGTGTGAATCAGCTGTTCTGGGAACTTCCAACTGTGTCAGTTATGAATCCCGTCAGTGAAGTGTCTGCAAGTGAAGTGTCTATTTATTCAGCTTTTCCAGCTTTATTTGTTGTGGAAAAAGTAACCCCAGCCAACACTACCCATGGCAGCTAGGACTAAATATAAAAAAGGTGCTTTTGAGCAATAATTGTAGTGCTGTCAGGGCGAGTACAGTTCAGCAATTTACCCTACGCTGTAACAGTTCACTATAAAGCAACAAAACTTAAATATTTTTCCAAGTATTTAGAATTTTTCTGAGGGTGTAACTGTAATGGTGGCATGCAAGAGCTCTGCCCACAGCACGGCCTTTCTTCTTGGAAGCGTAGGCCGAGTGGTGTTGATGTGTATCAGGCCACCTAAATAGGAATCTTTGTCTCCAGAGGCTGCAAAAGCTGAACCCCGCAGCGGGAGAGCCCGCGAGCGCTGGGGCTGGCCCGGGAACGGCCGCTTCCAACCAAATGGCCTGCGAAACAGCAGAGGAAGATGGAGGGAAGCAGAACGACTTTAGGTTCTAATTAGCCTGGTCTCGTGCTCATCAGAGATCCTGGTGCCATCCTTCCCCCCCATAGAAAAACATTAGTTTTGAGTGTATCTCTTTTCTTTGTCCTTGAGATGGCCTCGAGGGGTGATAAAGTGAGAGTCATCCGATCCACCTTGTGTGGAACTGGAAATGGTTCTTAGTGGAGCCAGCTGCTTCTGAAAGGCAAAAGCCTGGTACAGCAAGAGGTCAAAGAAACAGTAACTGCTTAAATAGCCAAGGCGTGTAGGAGGGGTATTTGCAGCAGAATCTTAGTGTATAACTTATTTCCCTAAAAAATGACTAAATACCAAATTTAATGATGATTAATAATTGCCATGGTGTAAGTTACTGCTGTAACTCATTATGCATCATCACCTTTACTGTTATTTCCTGTAAAAGATTTATTTTGTTCTTCTAAGACTACACCGAACAGCTTGCTTTAGCACAGTTCGTTTACAGACTCTTTTCAGATCAATAATTATTTAATTTCCAGCTACAGGGGTTACAATCAGGTTATATAAACTATTGCTGGTTCAGGTGAACCTTCCATTATCGTACAAGGCAACTGCCTGGTGAATCTTACACATACAACAAAAACCAACAGCACAGAAAGCTGAAAGGAAGAAGCTATAGAAATAAGAGAGTAACCAATTCCCTTCAGATAATTACTACCCCTTTGTTCCCCAAGCAGACCGCACAGGCATTGAAGTAGGAAAACATTTTCATTAATTAAAAACTCTGAAAGCTTGAGCATGTACATGCACATTTATCATTTTGATCCTTAGAATTTTAGTTGTTTGAGTAAATGGTACTTTGCAGTGGTAAAAAGGACACTCACGCATGTGCATTTACATTGAAATTTTTTTTTTAAAAAAATATGATTTGCCGTACTGCTTTCCTGCACCATGAGAGAGGTGGTACCTATGTCAGCGAGCTGTGGCGCAGGGTGTTCACTAGGTTGGGGTGGTGGTTTTGAGCGTAATCAAAAAAAGAGAAGAAACTGTTTTAGAACAGCTCTCCCCACACAGCATTAAATATCCAAACTAAACTAAAACATTGACCTAACAGGCAGGTGTTTCTGGAGCGGCGTGTTTTTAAGGCTGTGGGCTTAAGAGGCCTTGTGTCTTCAGAGGCAACACCTTTGTAGGTTACAAATACATCCCCGGCCGTGGCAGCCACAGCCAGGGAAGCTGGTATTTGTGAGCAACTTAATGCATTCAGTGCTCAGCCTAACTCCCTCCACACCGGAGCTTCCTTGAGGAGCTTTTGAGCCCAATCATCATTAGAAAAAAATTAATTTTTTAGGCAGGCTGTTGTAAAACTAGATGCATTAATTCCAGTCCTGTTTTGCTAGCTTTTTTGGGGTGTGTGTGATAAACTGATTAAAGGAGCCTGTGCACACACCTGCAGCGCACCCGAGCAGGAGGCGACCCTTCCCCGCTGGAGGCCCGGGAGCTGCAGCCCATCGTTTAACGTGGCTGCTTCTCACCCAGCTCTTAGAGGGAGGGTCACAATGGTTTGGGTTTTTCTGTTTGTTTGTTTTTAAAAACAAACATGGCAGCATAATTATCTATTTCCAGTAAGAACATACAGAAAATAACAGTTTATTTACCGTGCAGCATCAAACCTAAATCAGCATTTTGTACACAGCGCTTGCATAAAACAACCATGATGTATTATTTACATTGAGATTATCTGGTTATGCACATTGTTAAGTTTAAATAGATGCCAGAAATTTTATCTAGATGTGCACCTGCCTAGTGCAATGAGCAATCCCAAAGTGGTATTTGCTGGGGAGATAGGTTTACACGCATTTCTTCTCTCCTTTTAAGTACAGTCAAGCAGATGTAGAACTTCGGGTTGATGTGGAATGCATTTTTCACATAATGCCTGAATGACTAAAATAAATAGCAATTAGACAACAGCATCAACATTCATGTGATCTGCTCAGAACTGTATGTCTGTCCCATGTCCAGTACCAGCCTCAGTGTGTTAAAAAAACAGACCCACATGCATCCTCCAGGAATGCAGAGCAACAGATGGTCCCCCCTTGAACGGCAGTAATGTTTTCAGACGTTTTAAGGAAATGCATAGTTTTTATCTGTAGAAAAGGTTGAGAAAGCTAAATAATCTTTTAGCAATTCTATCACAACTATTTATTTTTTTAACAGTAAGAAAGGGCTTTACAGCATTGGTCACACCTGGGAAGGGACAGAGAGAACCAGAAAAAATAAATGTCTTATTTTCTGGGTTTTTTTGGACATAAGGTGCAAAACCAATATTCACTGACTAGACACTACTATCCATGGACCTAAACTAATAGTAGGGACATGAGTGCTCTCTGAGCTAACTTTGAATTGGAGCCTTGTAGTTGTCAGCATGAGTTTATATCAAGCTAATAAGCCAGTGTAAGACTTCAAGTGATTATTGTACCATAGAAAGGTCACTGCATTCTGTAGGACTCAGAAATTACACTGAACGGAATAAACGAGGACGCTAGCTCCGCTCTCCTGCCCTCTTTTCCTTCCCTCAATTGCTCTGCCTTTGGCGGGCCGGAAGGAATAAAGAGTAGCAAGAATCTGGCATAAGTAGCTAGTAAGTATTAGGGTAACATTAGCTTGTGGACAAGTGGGGTTTTAGAGGGTGGTTTTTTTGCTCTTAGGTTACCTGTGATTACAAAATAAAATTTAACCTTCATTGAGAAGCAAAAGCTCAACCCTATGTTAATTCAATTAAGCACCTTGTAAAACCCGCAGATCTACTTTTTCCATATTCCTTGATTACAAGAACTGAATAAGTCTAAGCTGCCAAAGGAGAGATGCCCTCACACTATGCAGGGACTTGACACAATCTGCAGCTATGCTCATCTTTAGAGATGACCATGTCTCACAAGACTTCATGAAACCTGCGAGCAACCAGTTTTCTCATGCACAGGTAACAGACAAGGTCAGTCACTAACTGGGCTTGTCCTTACAACACTGATACAAAGACAAGCAGCCAAAGGAGGAAGAACTACAAAACCCCCTAAAACATGTCTTGATGCGTCTGCTAGTATATTGTTTTACGCTTTCTGTTCTGGTAATGCTAAGGAAGTTGATGTGGGGGATTGATCGGCAGCAGCCCCAGCCTGCCTAGGTGCACATGCAGGCGGAACGGGAGGGCGAGGTGGTCCCGGGGAAGCAGGTGGTTGGAAGCGGGCGGCTGCTGCTGCTGCTTCAACCAGACCATCTGCCCTGCAGCCTCCTGGCCTCTCTCAGAAAAGCAGCGCTGCTGGGAGGCCCTTGGCTGGCTGAGTTGTTCTGGCTGCCAACAGTGAGCCGAGGAGTCGACCTGCGCATGAATAACACCGTGACAAAGGGCACACGCAGCAGCTTTGTGGAAAAGCAAAGCCTGAGCCCAGGCAGCGAGGCAGCCGTGCAATCAATAGTGCAGCAGGGCTGCAGGCGGCCTCCTTGGCGATCTCCAGGGCAGTCCTGGCATTTAGGAGGGTATGCTCTGAAGTACACAGCCCTGCCTGCTTTTGTTACACATACTACAGCCAAACTGCCACTCTTGAAAAAACCACTCGGTTAGAAACTGAGAATGTGAACAAGGAGCAATGCTATCAGACATTACAGAGTGGGACAGAGTTTTCTACAGATACAATATGTCATTTTGCTTAACAAACCAGTAACAAGAAATACCACATGCACAGTGACAACTGTTTTCCCACCAAGCTATTATGGTCGTGACTGCAGGCCTACACACTAGGTCACACTGCAAATGTTTTACAATCAAGTGCCTCGGTCCTCATGATTATACTACCTGTATGTGGCAGCTGGAGAAGGCACAGGGCAAACCAAGGGGCTGCTTACCTCAGTCAAGGAGCAACTTCAGGAATGCGGAGCTACTGGCAGTCTGAATGTATTCTGTAGAGGAGTAAAATCAGTTTTGATAAACAGAGCAACGGTGTTATTAAAGAATTCGTGAAAATCCCTGCACAAATGCAAGTTAAGTAAGTTACTAACAGAACCCCTTTTATCTCATTCAGTCACTGTGTCTCAACAGTAATTTAGGAGATTGTCTTAATTGTGCATGTATGCACATATGCTACATCATTACCAATGATGACAAAGCAGAACAAAACGTGTTACAAGTATTAGAAGCTGGTCCTTCTTTTTTGCGATTAACAATTAAAGAATAAATTAAAATCCATAAGGACCATATCAGCAATTCAGCAGAATCCAATCAAGGACGGCATGAGAGGAACAACCACCCCGGAGTCCTCTGAGGGGGTGGCAAAAAGAGCAGCAACCACACCTGAGCCCCGTATTCTGGGAGGGCTGGGCCAGGCCAGGGTGAAGGGCTGAGCAGATGGCTCTAAGAAGTAGAGGAAAAGTGTGCGAGGGTAGGAAGGAACTCAGGGCATGAGAGCACACAGGGAAAGGTCTGGAAGCAGGTGCATCCGAGTGCCAAGATTTCCAAATGGCTTTCTGCAGCAGGTGATCAGCTCTGGTCTCAGTACCCTGAGCATCTGCTGATGGTTCATACTGCGTTTTGATTCCACCACCACAAAAGGGTGAAGAGAGAATTCAGAATTATTTGCTTTATATTAAACATACTGAGACCAATAAACAGATATTTACAGTGGCTTACAGCCAAGATTACTCCTATGGAGAGAGGCATCAAAGCCACCACAGACGTGGGTGGTGGTGGGGCAGATTCTCCTCAGTTCTCATTTGGCACGCTGCGATCCCTTGGCTGTCACGCTCCAGGGATGCGATGTGATGTGCAGAAGACCTGCCTGCGGACCTGATGTGAGGTGCCAGTGACATTACCTGGAGCTGACTCAGACCAAGCCAGAAATCCTGTCCTAAACTAGGTCTCATAAGCTTACTCCATAAGAAAGGCACCCATCCAATTCAACCCTGCCTCAGGTACAACTTCTCAGCATTGTACGTAATAAACACCATTTGTTTACACACATCATCATCAAAAATAACAGGAAGAAAAAGGACAGGAATCTGTCCAGTCTTGTAGGACAGGTAACAGAAAAAGACGGATTTAATTACAAGTTGCTTTATTTGTGCTAAATGCAACTTCCTAATTCAGTCTTCAGTCACTGATTGCAGCATTCGGACTACGCAGTACTTAAAGAACCCATACATGCCAAAGCAGCCGTGCCATGGTCTGCATTTCACTCCGAGAAGCTGCCTTAAAAAATGTGAGCTGCCCAGATACATATAAGACGTCATGAACTCAGCTTTCTTTCCCAACATATACCACAATAGCACCTTTTGACAAAAGCCGTATTTATAGTAATATTTATACAGATGGCATTAAAATTTAGATATTTAAGGAATCAAATTATATGATTTACTACTCGTGCTCCAAGAACTTAGAATGCTTGTTGTAGCAGTTTAAGCTTTTTTGTGTGTGTGTATTTTTGAGCTGATGAAGATCATGGAGTCACATCATGGTTTGGGTTGGGAGGGACCTTTTACAGACCACCCAGTCCCACCCCCCACCACGGGCAGGGACCCCTCCCCCCAGCCCAGGCTGCTCCCAGCCCCGTCCAGCCTGGCCTTGAGCCCTGCCAGGGATGGGGCACCCACAGCTGCTCCGGGCAGCCTGGGCCAGCGCCTCGCCGCCCTCACAGTAAAGAATTTCTTCCTAATATCTCATCTAAATCTACCCCCTTTTAGTTTAAAACCATCACCCTTTGTCCTATCGCTGCAGGCCCTAGTAAAAAGCCCACCCCCATCATGTGAGATATTCTTACAAAAACCCCAGCAAAAGACACCCCTCCCCGCCCCCCGCAACAACCCTTGTCTCTCTCAGCATTTTTATATGCGGCACTCCGAAGTTAGTTAAACTATGCAAAAGCGAAAAGAACGTCAGTGAAACTTCTGTATGACAATCTGTTGTGACCAGAGCAGGTAGGAAAGGAAGGGCTCTGTGGCAGCAACCAGGAGGACCCTGTCTGGGCCTGCGGCACAAGTGCTAGCTGGCAGCGGGACCAGCTTGCTCTCTCCTCAGCCGCTCCGTGCTCCAGGGCTGCGCAGGGGAAGGCAGCAGCCGGAGGGTCACCAGCAGCTCCCCCCGGTGCGGGTGGGTTGGCAGAAGCCTTGCTGCCCTTTGCCATGGTGTCTCCTGTCCCCAGCTCACAAAAGCATCAAAAGGGCAGAATCTTCCCAAGTTTTGTTCCCTCTCCTATTTCCACCACTGTTCTTTCCCAAGTTTGACTGCTCTAAAACATTTACAGATCTAAAAAGCAGGGAGAAAAAAAATGTTCACCTGTCAGGTGATATAAAACCAATCTTCTACTAAATGTGCCAGAATAATTTTTCTCCACCTCAACCACGGCTAAAACCTTCAGTCTATTCATTACTGTCTTTTTATAGTATTTTTATTTAATAAAACCTATTAAGACTACCATACAAATCTCTTTACTTATGCTTTTATCTTTTAACTGATCAATTTTTATATTGCTGACATCCCTTCTTCACCATTTGCTCATTTAAAAATTCATAGTATATGAGCTATGTCTCTGGAGAAAACGTCTATAAAATTTGTTACAGCTGGCAAATGTGTATGAGTCAGTGATAGCACATGACTAAATGCTTCACAGAAAATAAAATTTGTTTCTGTAGTAAGCAGAACTGTTTAAATGTTATTTATTTTTATGTTTCAAAGAAAATATATTGTGAAGTGCTGCATTGATTTAATACGCAACAATGTCTGTGTACACGCTGTACAAGGAAAATTTATGAAACCTTTGCACAACTCCTTTAATTGAATTTTCCAAATCTCTCACCACACACAAATAATCAATATCTTCTGCAGAGAAAACCAGTCAGAATTATTACAGTCTTTCTTTTCAATTTTGTTGTCATCAGCACATACAGAGTACCTGGATATTTGTAATGTCTGGATAGCAAGTTATTTACACCTCTTAAACATATAATTGCTACTAAGTGAGTCCAAACTAATGTTTCTTTTCTTTTTTATTTAAAATAATTATATTCATGGGAGAAAGCAGTATTTACTCTCATGTAGGAGTTGCTACATGTATTGCTGAAAGAACTACAATTCTTTTAAATTTTTCATTAAGCTTAATACTCTGAAGTCTAGATCCACTAGAATTAAAAATTAATAGCTATTGCATCTGTAAAAAGGTACATTGGAAAACAGAGTATAAACACAAGTGTGAGATTCATGAATAAATGTGGCCAACACCTAAATATAAAATGCAGGTTGACAGTTCTATATGTATATATGTCTGAGGCCTATAGTCATATGTCTCGTGCATTTCTGTATCTGCCACAAAAGTTAATAGCTTAATATTTCATCTACATAGCAGAGGATGTTGAATCATTGGAGAGGTTTGTAATCTGCCCCCTTCCTTCCATCCAAAAAGCTTATCATGCCGGTGACCTCAGACCCAGATACTTCTCAAATCTCAGGCTGTATTTTAAAATACACACTCTTAAGGTGCACATACCATCCAACAGACCCATAACCTGCTGGGACAGAGCACAGCATCTGGGGGTCAAACAGCAACCTGTCCGCCAGCTCCTGTACCTTTCAGTAGACAAGATTACTCACTTGTCCTAGGAAAATCGCGAGCATTGCCAATTTTGGGTACCAAGCTAAATGGTTTTCGTTACCTCTTCTAAACTGTAAAGGATTTGACACGGTTACAAACCAAAAAAAGACTGGCTTGCACAGAATGAGAGGAGATGTACAGTCAAGTCTAGCCCAAGCAACAACAGCTTTTAATCCAGGCAATACAGATGAGAATACAACACACTACCTCACAATTAGTTTTGACTGTCCATGCAGGAGGGCAGAACGATTTCTCTGGGTCTCTGCATGGGTGTAATGAACATAACTTACGAGTAAACAAACAAAGTGAATTGCTCTAAACCATGTGTGCACACGCATGTTCAGCGCTGAAATAGTCTTAATTCAGTTTTGCTTAATGCAGTCCCATTTACAAGTGTTCACACTGAGGTTAACTTTTCCCCATGTCTAATGGTAAAAACGCCTTATGAGCAGAAATACAGGCAGATCTTCCACATGGAAGAGCAAATGAACAAGGCCAGACTCCCTTCAGCATCACATAAGCTTATGATGCCTTGAAGCTGTCTCACCAGTGACACAGACCCCAACACTCACAGGGCACGCTCATTCCCATCGGCTGCTTTCAGCTGCAAGGGATCTGCTGCCAGGTGGGAAGCGCGCAGTGTCTCTGCACAACCTCTCTCGAACCTCTGCCATTCACCCACCCCTTAAGGGCCCCAGTCATGCCAGCCACTGCGACTGCTCCGCTAGAGGAAATCCTGCAAAGTGGTACCAGAACAGCCCCTCCGCTCCACTTTTGGCCAAGAGAAGACTCTTGGCCTAAGGTTCCTCTGTCCTGTGGTAAAGGCAGGTATGTACTCCATGCTGCAGTGCATTACACACCTAGTCTGTGTATGCGTCAGCTCTGGCCTACGCAGCCTTGGGCATACAGGCTTCCCGGCACTAGGCTGACCGGACTTGAATGCCATTGAGTAGCAGGCACTAGAGCCAATTTTTGCACCTTCAAAAAATATCAATTCTTAAGTAAATTTGCCTTAGTTTCATAGCCTTTCTGATCAGGCCAGGAGGGCAACTTGCCTCTTGGTTGAATGAAGGACTTAAGTGAGAGTACTGATGACCACCGTGTCTCTTCCACACACTACACAGGGACATCGACTCAGAGCAGACATTTCCGATGTGTGGCAAACCTGCCCTTTAGTGTTAAGATAAGAACTGAAGGAAGCATATCTTTTGCAAATGCAAGCTCTAAATCTCCATCTAATAATAATCTACTTCAAAAAGAGTCCTTCAGCATCCTCTTTGTTGCTTTTAGAGATGATGTATACCACAAAAAGGCTGCTGGAGAGATCTTGTCAAACTTATGCTGGAAAGAAGCCTAGGATTTAATGGAAAGGACCTGGGTAGAACTAAGAAACTGTTGTTTGTGTCAGCATTAGCAACTTCTTCCGAACAGATTAAACACACAGAACAACCTCAGAAAAGCCTCCATCACAAATGCCTAGAAGTAGGGCTTGCACAAACAAGATCATATGGTTCATCCTTACAGAATCATAGAACTGTTCAGGTTGGAAGACCTTTAAGATCGCCGATTCCAACCATTCACCTTGGACTGCCAAGCCCACCACTAACCCATGTCCCTAAGCACCACATCTATGGATCTTTTAAGTACCTCCAGGGATGGGGACTCCACCCCTTCCCTGGGCAGCCTGTTCCAGGGCTTGACCACCCTTTCTGTGAAGACATATTTCCTAATATCCAATCTAAACCTCCCCTGGTGCAACCTGAGGCTGTTGCTTCTCATCCCATCGCTTGTTACTTGGGAGGAGAGACCAACCCCACCTCGCTACAGCCTCCTTCCAGGCAGCTGTAGAGAGTGAGGAGGTCCCCTCTGAGCCTCCTGTTCTCCAGGCTAAACACCCCCAGCTCCCTCAGCCTCAGCTCATGTACCAGTTCTCAGAAAAGAGGCCTACAGCTCTGTTAGAGAAAAAGGCCTTTCCCAACATCTACATCCAACCCCTGCATCCATCTCATCACTTCCCTGAAAAGCAAGTATTTGCTGTAAGCAAAGACAATCATTATTTGCTCCATTTGCTCTCAAGGAATGGAAATTCTGGAAAGAAAGTCTGTTTTGGAATAAATTTACTTGTGTATTCATTTAGTTCACTTAATGAATTTCTGCTTAGCCAGTTCACAAGACATACTTTTCTCAGAAAAGTTATAATGACATTTTTTCCCTGCAAATGAATACAAAGTTTGGCTGAGAAAACCAATAGTTTTTTAGGTTAGGGTTTTTACAATCAGAAAAATACACAGATATATTCCTGAAAATACGCATCTGAAGCATGGTGTATTTCCCTTTTCTGCAGAAGATCCCCAAAAAGGAGGAGGAGGAAGGACAGGCAGGAGACAGACACCCAAGTATGTCTAAAGGTCAACAGATTTATTCTATTTTATTTGAGACTGATACAGAAATATATTGTAAACTTGATTTACCCTCACTCACAGCAACCCACCAGCAGTCCAGACCCGAGCTATTTGCTTGTACCCAAACACCCAATACAAAGTCCAAACCAACACTGATATGAATTGGGATAAACGGTGGAATATTCTGTCCTTACCATTTTATCTGTTTTGAGAAGGAACTCTGCTTATTAAGGAAGCCTCTGTATTTTGCAGTGTTTCTGAAATGGGATTTTATGTTTCACCATATATACACAGTCTTCAAAGAAAACTGGACTGGTGAGAGGGAACTCAGTATTACTTGGTCCCTAATCTCTCCAGTTTTGCTTTCATTAGTAGTTTCAAGTGGTGTTAAATGAAAATCCATCTAGTTAATCCTGATCTAGTGTCTTGGAAAGCCACTGCTGCTGTTGCAGAGTGCAAACTTCAGTCACTTGTATTATAAATGATACGAAAGTTAGGAATGTTTAGTACTGACCTTAGCAGGGGTGATCATATTTGCCCATGGGCTTGGCAGGATGAACACCACCACAGAAAAGAAAGGGTTTTTTACTTCATTACAAGATACAGTCTGAAAATGGTTTTCCTTAACACTGCAAGTATTTGATCCTCTATAACACTCTTGTTCTTTCTTACTTGGACAGCAGATGGAGTCATGGATATGATTTATGTCTGTGTTTCTCTTTTTGGTAAGCAAATTATTAGTATAATTTGTAACAACCAGCTTAAGTAGCTTTCCTGTTTAGAATGTTATCTTCACTCCTTGAAACTCTGAACCTGTTAAATTTTCCTTTACCATATGCGCATGACAACCTGCACAATTTATTCTCAACATGCATAAAGCATGTTTCGGACTTCAACATACCAACTAGATTTTGTCTCTTGGCAGCTGCTTTACAGTTTGCTTACATTCTATTCAAAAACATTTTGTTTACTATAAATGCTAGTCATGGACAAACAATGATGCCATTTTTTATGCTGGTCACGCAAAATGATATACTGAATTCTACATAATGCTGCCCATTGAGTAAGGAATGTTTTGTATTAAGTTGTTTTAAGTAGAGGTTGTTTATGTAAAGTAAATAAATTTCATGCCTCACCATGTGATGATAATGTGACATTCCATCTGTATCAAGCCACAGAACAGTCATAAGTTTTAAGTCTGAAGCATAACTAATTAAAAATAATTATGAAAAAACATATCCAAATCTAAAAGGCAAAGTAAAATATCTCCAAATGCTTTTATCACATACTTCTTCACCTCTCCTACTACTGTATTTTCAAGACTGCAAAATGGAATTTATTCTTTATTAAAGCAAAATTGACATTGAAACTTTATCAGAATTGGTCAACTTAAACTCATAATTCTATTTTCCATCCTACTTTCACAAAGTATCTCATTTCTCATCTAACAAGATGGATATATGTTTAGTGTTAGAGGCTAGTCTCTTGAGCAAAGGTTGGAACTACAAATGTGTATCCTGATGACCATTAAAAAGCAGAGCACAAAGGAAGCAATGACTGTTTAAATCTGCAATGGCCCATGGCACTCACCATTATTAGTGCCAGACAGGGGCTGTTATCATTTGAACAGAAGGACAGGGGGAGTTGTAAATCAGAAATAGCAGATTGCACAAATGAGCCAAATTCCTTAAAAAGTTATGTCACTCCTTTTCATTTTGTGGTAATCTGCTGGAGCTGAGGAAACTAAGTTTGATCAATTTTCTTTCCTTTAAGAGAATTCCCCACAGCAGAGAGAATTCAGGCCTGTGGAAAAGCAGACAGAACCAAAATCAAAGGGACATATGAGGCAGTCCTGCTGGCTGGGACAGCCAGCAGGCAGAGCAGTAGAGCTGCCACCACCGATTTTGATTCTGGTTTTGTTCTATTTTAAGACATAACATGTGAAGATACAGAGATATCAGAATATGAGTGGTGAATGTTTGTTGATTTTACTGGGTGTGAGAGAAAAAAAATAAATCTTGTATGTATCCCCCCCCCACCTTTCCTGCTAGACAAGGCACTAAAGCAGCTATGTGGGCCACACTCCATTAAATGCCACCAACTTCAAATATTTTCACAGCACTAGTTATGAAGAAACCTAATAGTTAGGATTTCACAGTCCCCTGGAGTGTGCTAAATACCTCACAACACATCTAAGGTGAAAAAGGTTTTGCTGCAAAGACTGTATGCTACTCGGTTTATACTCTGAAAATGCGAGGGGAGGGAGGAGAATGAGGAAGAACAAGGAGAACTGGTATACAGAAAAGGTATGTAAACTCTCTAGGACCTGACTGCACTTATTTCTGGACCATGCCTCAAATGCAAGACCATTAATGATATCTTCTTACACAGTTTCATGGAGAACTACCCAATAAAATGAAAACAGTAGAAAAGATGAAATTTACATTGGAGCAGCACACAAGTTTTTGGAAGAAACACATTGATTATCATCATTTTTACATACTAAAGGTTACCCAACTTATTTCAAGTGGAAAGAATGAAGAAGGAATCAACTAACAGGAATCATCAAAACATCTGTTACACAAGAGTTTAAAAAATTTCTTACCTTGGGCAGGAAGTTTTCCATGGTTTCTTTTCAACAGCTGCAGCTCTTCTGCTTGACTCACTAGTGAAGAAATATATCTGAAATCAATAAATGTCACCCCAGAGATTTCAAAGAAAATAATACTTATGCTGCCTTTTTCACTTTCAAAGCATTTGGATTCTTCTTCAAGTGATGACAAAAACCCCCACTTACCTGTGTAACTGTGCTCAAAAAAATGGTGAAAAAATGTCCAAAATTAACATAATTTTGAGAAGTTGTGCTTACAGGTCTCACACCACATTTTGTCCCCATTTTTGTCTTTTACTGCTACATGCTGCTTTGTTCCTCATCCAGAGATGGGGAAAAGATAATTCTTTCCCATTTTGAAGGCAACAAGAAGCTAACAGAAAGAGTGGGCATAACAGGAAGTGTCAACAACAGGTCTGACATCTCATTTGAGCAGTCTTACTGCCCTAACCACAGCGTAGGGTAGTAATCTAAACACAGACTATTTTCAGAAAACTTCATTTTGTATAAGAAAGCATCTGGTTATATGCATTACAGTGGGAACTAATACAGCATATACACATGCAAAATGCAAACTGAAAGAGCATGGGAATACAAGTCAGGAAAGAAACGGTCATTTAAACAACAGTAGCTGCTGGAATTGCGTGGTGCATAAATTCCACTGCTGGGGCACATGCACCTAGAGCACTAGAAGCACAGCACCCTTTGGTAAGAAAAATTCTCTAGCACCTGCAGTGTTACCGTCCACCTTTCCAGCTGCAACCAAAGCAGCAGTCCCAGTAACCTTAGGTTGTGCTCTCCTACAGGTAGTTCCAGTGTTTTTACACTCTGCAGAAAACAGAGCAACCAGATAGGTTATAGACTGGCAAAACATCACATTTGCTGCAGGTTAAGAAACTGTTTTATCAACTTTGCACGCTCGTCCAGAGACGTACATGTATGCATATATTATTCATATTCCCTGGTCAACTGGAAACTAAATTATCAGACATAATTTATGAATTATTATTATAAAAGGTATGAAACATCTACAACAACAGTTATATTTGCCAACCACTGAGAAGTAGCGGTAGGTAAATGTAGTCTTAGACACACACCTGTACCACAAACATGTCATGTGGGTACGGATAAAAGGTGTTGCTATTGTAAAAACAAATGAAGCAACTGTTCTGAGGCATGAAGATTGGGGTCCCCTGGGTGCCCACAGCTCAGCTACCTTTCACTACTTTTAACTCTTAAAGGAATGCATGACCTGGTAAGGGAGATCTTTATTTCTTCTTCCTGAAGAAGAAGAAATAAAAAAGCCAACAGCTTTTTTTCCCCTGCAATTTGAGCATTTTTTGCATTAGAATATTTCCCCGTCACATGCTCCCCTTATAAGTTGCAGGGCTGGTTGGGAGGAGAAGTATGGATGCACTTTTGCTGCTGAGCATTCACATGTCCCAAGAACCTCTGACTCAGAGTAAGGATAAAGAGCTTCCTAAAAATTAAAATCTTTGCCTTTCTGGGTTTCTTTGGAAAAGCATTACAGATGTGCCATCTGTGAAGTGCCCTTATCCCAACACAATAAGCATCTGGTATGCCCATCATTTAAAGACACATGAATAGCAATTTTTAAAGCCTGGAAACCTATATTCAGCCTAATCCTCCTAACAGGCAAACAAACAAAACAACTTCCTTGCAAAAAGAAAAGAAAGGCAAAGCAAACAAAGTGCAAACGTTTAGCCTAATCACTAGCTAACTACCTACTAAGTATCTAACTATTTACATAAGAAAAGGTGTTGCTCTTGCAGGTTTTTCCTCCCCATCTGTGACTCTGAGTTAGAAGAGTGGGCCGTTGGGGTTGCTTTTCTTTCATGTTCCTGGCTGGATGCACAAGGACATTAAAGGTGCATTCCTCCTGACCAAAAGAACTCACGCATCGAGTCCTGGGGTATAACGCTCCATTACAACACAGAGCAGGGTATGACTCTAAGAAAAGTTTGGAGTGATCATTGTTAAATTAGTATAAAGGAGATAAATATTATTAAAAATCCTCCTTACTTAGCATTTCGGTTTTCTGCACTTCAGCACTCAAGATGCACGACGAGTCTGAGACACCAACAATATTTTCAAGCTCTCTACTGCCCTCTAAAGCCTGGAAAAAAACACCATAATGAAAGGCACTGTTAAATCTCATTCCGACTTTCTACTTAAACGCCTATAAACTACTAAAAATATCTGAAAAAAAGAACTTTTAGAAATTTTTCATAAGCTCTAAATGATGCATATGAGACGCCACATCACGGAAAGTCAAAAGCACTAAAAAGTTTAAGGGTGTAAGAACATACATTACTTTTGAAAATGGCAATCAGGTGCTTTGGAAGTGTTACTTAAAAATCCCCTGTTATTTACGCATCATTCGTAAGTCTTCAGCTGTTTAAACAGATTAACACTTGATCCCCAGAAAAGCAATCCTGGCACATGTACAAGCTTGCTATATGTTAGCAAAATGGAAATCTACAAGCATTTAAGATAACACACTCCTCAGCATTTCATGGTAGACCTAAAAACATACACTATCAATCTCATAAGAAATATAAAGGATTTTTCAATACAGTTTTCTAAATAAACATTTCAATTAAAATATTTTGAATTAGTATCAGTCTTCTTTGTAAATAAAACATTGCCAGACCACATATGCAAGTAAAATAAATCAATACAGTACTTTGAGTACACTGAATTATTTCTCAGATATTGATATACACCAATGAACCTTGTGCTAAATTTATTCAGGAAACAAAATGTGAATAAACCAGAAAAATTATTTGCATTTTAGCATGTACTAAACAGACTATTAAATGATGATACATTAGTGGTAAATTAAATAGTACAATCACTTCAACACAAAGATATTTAATCTTCAAGGACATAAAAATATATGCAGTAATGATTTGTACTTCAAGTTATAAGTAATAGTTGATAACTACTTCATATGCTTTTATTTGTGTACAAAATGATAAGTGATACAAATTCAAATTGGTGTACTTGTAAATGCAAATCCTCTAGTTTAAAAAAAAAACACCAAACCCAGACTACTAAGTTCTGAGTGGATTTTTTTGGGGCTTTGGTTTTTTTCCCCCCATTTTCTGGATTTACAAGTCAAACCTGCCCTATTTCAAGTATTTTATTTATTTCCCTATTCCTTAAAACTCAAATGTTGCATATAAGATTTTCATTTTTTCTTCAAATCCTGTATTAACAAGTAGATTAAAAAAATAAAACAGTGTACACCTGACCTGTAGGCTTGTCAGATTTGCTCTTTTTTCCAGAGCTCTAACCAATGAACTTTTCACTTTGAACTGCAGTTCCTTGAACCTGCATAAGAAGTTAAAATAAAAGTTTCAATTAGCCACATCATTACTTGCTGAAAATCAGTGTTTCCAATGTGTCCCAGAGTTTCTTCACATTGTAATCAGGATGGATCTAGCTAAGCTGCAAACAGATGGCCTGTGCAACCTGTGTCATGTAACACCAAATATAACTTGCTTTTGGTTAGGATTTATATGCAAACTGCCAAAAATACATATATCCTAATTTTAAGGATAGGAACCCAGGTTCAGCAGTATCAGGGGATTTTCTTATGATCATGCAGGAAGACAATGGTAAAAGCAGGAATTTAACTCATTTGTTCCTAAGAACAGGAATTTAATCAAGAGGATGAGCTCCCCAAACCCACTGACTGTTAAGACCTTACAACGCTGCTTGTAGCCATAGGAACCATGAGAAGTTAAAACTGAGCCCAACAGGGACATCACATGACGTTATTTGTTCAGCTTTGTTGTACTATCTCCCAGTTTAGGCCACAGCTATATTTTACTACCAGTGTAAAGATGGTCAGCTTTCAGAGTTTAATGGGGTTTGCAATAAAAATTCTAATAGTATACCTTCAGATTAGATTGAAATGGCAGACTTTAATGCGTGATTAAGGATCTGCACTGAACATGTATTGAAAAACATTCCTGCAATTTGTTTAGACTATTTTTACTTTGAACCACTTAAAAAGGGAAATCAAATGGAGACAACCAAGAAATGATCTATTTACTACTTCCTGTCACAGAAGGGAGAATCAGCCTTACAAGAAACTTCAAACTCAGAAACAGAACTATGGTACGAGAAAAAATTATCACTATTGTATTTTGACATGGGAACTGAAGACTGCAGAAAAGGAAATGCTAATGTCAGTGTACTGTACAATATATTTTTCCATGTATAAAAATAAAGTGTATGGAAGTTCACATATTACTGTATAGGCATTAGTTTATAAATTGTATTTTACTGGCACGTCACTAACTGCTAGTCTTCTGCAAATCTTGCAATTTTTAAAGAACATACTGAATTATTGAATGCAAATGCTTGCATGTCAATGAAGACTATGAGTACTCAAATTGTTTGCAATTGTTGCCATCACTAAGAAAGGAGTCTGTAAGTGTTGACCAAGGGATTTACTGAAACACAAACCCTCCACTATTAATCAGTTTACAGCTTTCCACTAGTATAACTGTTAAGATTTTATTTTTTACCATCTAACATGCCACCTAAACAATTCTACTACCTCTCAAGCTCCATCACTTAGAAGATACTTACAGTTCTACAAGGAAGAAATTTCAAGCTAATGATGGGGGAAAGCATTTGTTACGAGAAAAAAACCCCAACAAACACACTGGGAGTTCAAGTGCAATAATCAAGAGGAAGACCTACAACTTCAAACATAAGAAATATGGTATTTAGTTAAATAAATGTCACAAATACTATTTTTTATTCACAAATATTTGTTAGTAAAAAAGAAATGCATTCATAAAATATCTAGCCCCAAGGGAATTTTCATCTGGAAGACCAGGTACAAATGTGATTCAAATATTTACTACACACAGCAAAATACAGAAACAGACTAACAGAATCAACGTATACTTAAGCGTATGATGGAAAAAACCCCACTCAAGTACAACCCCCCAACTCTTGAATGTGGTTAACAAGCCTGAACGAATACTGCACTAGCATGGTGATACTTCCTCCAGTGACACCAGCTGCAGCACAGCACTTGTGCTCTGCCTTCAATATCAACAGGACTTCAGTAAGACTTGTGCCAGAAGCAAGAACACAAGGAAAGCGCAAAGATGGTCAACAAAGGAATAAATAGGCAATGGAGGTTTGCATTACACTGAGAGGTGGGCTCTTAGTAACAAATTGGAGTAATAGGAAATGCACTGCAGATTTTGGAAAGTGTGTTGGACCTACAGGCAGAATTTACGTAACAAATTGAACTGGCTGCACAGGTACGGGGCCTGAATGAAATACAGGAAAGTCACATTACACAGAATGATAAAAAAAATGTATAACGTTGTAGAGAAGAGAAGAGGAGATGTAGTATAGCCATGTCAATGCTGTGGTGTGAATTTAGACTTCACACAGATGTTAAAGATATACGTCAAGATTCCGCTAGTGGACAAGATGAAGCATCAAATAAAGAGGCAGGACAACGCAACAGAGTAAGATTTGAAAAATAAAAACGTAGACAGTGTTGAAAAAGAATGAGAATAAAGAATTGTAAAAAATTTTTTTGCTAACAAGAGATCACAAGAGTGTCTGGTGAATGCAATTTCAGTTGAGTAAGATGAATGGAAATGGATGAGGGACTCTCTACGATAATATTGTATTAGTAGAAAGAAGTATGAACACACTCAGTGAGGAAAGAAACTTTCAGGTTTTTAGCTGGACTAAAGTTTAAACTCAAAAGTAGTTTTACTGAGCATATATAATTTCCACATTAAAAAAACTTGCAGAATTCCCAAATAGGGTACCTTCCCATAAGATGAAAAGCATCTCTGATACAATCCAATTTACAGAGTTCACAGGTTTGCACTTTTTCCACCAAGTTCTATCATACATGAAACAAGTATTTTCTTTGTCTAACTCTTAGGGATGGATGTGTTTATTTTGGGTGAAATACATAACACATTTAGTCTGACATCTCACTGTAGGCACAGAAAATTCCAGTTCACTTTTCAGCTGGATTTGGCAACATTATGAACAATCAAATACATCTCTCCTAACAGGAAAGATCAAGCAATACTAACAATACACGACACTAGAAGCCTTACTTCTAACAGATTTGATGATTTCTCCTTCCTCACGTCTATCAAAAGCAGTTTATCAGATACTTCACCTAAAACATTTTCTTAAGGTGCTTTACTAACTGTGGACTGCCTAAAATCCACTCATGTCAGGAAGCTTAGAGCTTAAAATAAGATTGTGGCAGAAAAGACAAGAATTTTAAAAGATTTTGCAACGCAAACATGAAGTTTCATGTTTCCATGATCACCTGTGGCTAGTTTTCAGTTAAAAAATGTCCTGCTTTACTGGCCCTGTATCTTTGGCAGTTAACTCTTTCAAAAATAAGGTAAAGGAATGTACACTTTCAGAAGAGGTTGGAAAGGCAAAAGATATCTTCCTTTCAGTGATTTAATTACAATACCTCATTTTATAGTATTATAAGCGTGACTCCTGTTAATTGGCAGTGTGGCATATGCCCCACACTACCAGTGAAAGACAGAACTGGCCAGACAGTTGTATTGCAAACCCTGCATTAAATTGTACCTATAACTGTAAGCCTGCCATTCAGTGCCTTTGAACAGCCAATCCTGTGGAATTAGAAGTATGAAAAAATAATCGCTATTAATTTAATTCTGTATGAAATACTAATCCTTCCTAAGTATAAATCCCAGCACTGTACCCACAACGCACTGAACACACTTACGCGGTGTCCTCTGTTTGAGGCTGCCCTCTTCTGGGTAATCTGCTTTCCGAATCATTCTGCTTAATTCCATCTCCTAGGAGGTTCACAAGAAAGAAAAGAAAAATAAAGATGAAAAGAAGATATTGAGTATTTGAAGCACATGAAAAAATGTTAGTATGAACCCTGACTGTTGAATAGTCTTTTACAAAGAGGAAAAAAAACCCAAAACTCACAAAGCAGGGCAGATTCCCTTGTAATGAAACACACTGAGTTCACTATGATTTACTTTTGTAATTTGACCTCCCATCAATTCACATTACATTTATATTTGTGGAAACCTTGGGCTTATAGTATTAATAACTGGAAGTTAGTGTAATTCTGACAGATAATTACTGTGTTCTACTCAGAAGCTTTTTATCCTATTTAACTGCCTAAATACAGCAAATTAGCACAAACCATTATCATGAAAATACTGTAGTGACTGAGCAATGCAACCTCCATCTTCCTTTAATAAAAACTGCCTGACCCCCAAAACTTCATCTTGTAAACAACTACAAAGAGATATTGCAAATTACTTCCAAAGGGTCTGACATACTACATTGACAATATAATTTTCTAGCTTTTCATACAATGGGGCACGATAAATCATACGCCAGCTGCCATTATTCTGCATGGCAAGTCACATTTCTACATTTCAGTGCACTGAGATTTTGAGCGGTCGCATGTTTCTGTGAGGAAACAAGACTAGTTTATTACCAGAGAAGTTCACTCCCATGGATTTGTTTAATAATACCTAAGGTCATGTGTGGTGTTGGGAAACTGGTGAACTGCCTTTCTGTCACTGTAGGTTGGGCATTCCTAAATGACCAGGTTCCAAGACAGACGTCTAACACAGACTGTTCCCCCAAAGCAGATGGACAGGGGGATGTTTTCAGAGGTGCCGATCAGATTAAGAAAGTTAGTGCTGCACTAAAACAACATCTTTGGCTCACTGGCTGGTACCTACTTGAGACTGTTCAACTGCAATTTACAAAGGTCTCATTATATATATATTTATGCATAACAATACATCTTTGATCACAAAAGACTTTTTGAATTTACATCTGTTTACACAATTTATCACAACCTATGCAATTCAGACAGAAATCTTATTAGAACAAAACCAGATTTTATCTTGTGTATCAATTATTGTTGTTTTTAAAGTCAGTACATTAGCTTGTCCATTCTGCATGCTCTCCAAGTAGCATATCAGAAGGGTGATGTACTAGCAGGAAAGTCCTGCATTCCTCCTAACACTTATAATTAGCATACACTCGGTATATACTGTCACATTTGATAGGATTCCACAGGACAATAGTCTTTGGTGAATCTACTGAAACTAGTGAGGCTATCTGTAACTATTCATGATATTGTGCTCCACACAATCTATATGGTCACCTTTCAATATTTTAGAGTGTTGTATCTGTCTACGTTCAAGCAATAAAGAGGTCACACCTGAATAGCAGAAATTATTCCTGTTTAATTGTGGCTGAAGTTGAAGACATCACATAATGTGGAGTATTTTGTAAGTTCCACCTTAAGAATTTCCCAGTTTTTAATTTAACAGTATCAGTCACATACTCGGTCTCTCATGCAGTTGGATTTGATGATCTTGATGGTCTTTTCCAACCTAAATGATTCTATGATTTACTACTGCAATGTAAAAACTCCCTTTTTTGGACACAGTTCTATTCTCCTGTGCAACGAATTTCTTTTGGATCTGATACATTAAAGACAAAATGGTGGAGGTGTATGCATACATATGAAGGTGGAGAGGCATAATCATGCATTCTTTCTTTTTTTTCTAGTAACTGTTTTCCCCTTAAAAAATGAAATCATCAGTGCATTCAACAATTAGTGACTTATAATCACATACCAGTAATTCAGCTTTAGAGTTCACTGTCCTTGTAGCCATTCAGTTTATACTCATCTTTCCTATACCTAAAAAATATCTTCTTTTCTGGTGCCAAAGAAGTTCACATGGTGTTTCACATTAGTTCTCATGTACTCTCCCTCCAACAGATAGCTACATATTCATACAAATGCTTCACATTGAATAGCTGTTACTGTGAGGTGAAATTCACCTTTAAGTGAAAGATTTGGAAGAAACTACAACAGGTCTTTACTGTGGCCTTAACAAATGCCTTGATCCTAGAACAGACCCTCTGGAATGAGGCGCTTCTCACTTTTCACTGTAATATGTCTCCTTTCTGACATTAGACTAAAAAAGAGAGGGCACACTAAGCATTAAACGCTTTGATTTCTTCTTGCTAGATCTAAATTATTACATACAAGTATCAGCACTCAAGGATAAATTAACTTTTAATTTTAATATTTTGTAAAACATTTAGAAATGCCTCAGAATGACAAAGCGCTATAAAAGTTTAAGCTGTTCCACTACAGTAGCTAAAGGTTAAGACTGCAAAAGATTTGATTTTAAATCTAAGTACTCATAGAACTTGCACTTAAATCAGTCATCAATTGTCAAACAGATACTATTTTTAGATGAGTACTATGGAATGGTGGAGCTCGGGATTGAGTTGAAGAAAACCAAGACAATTTAAAACAAATCTTAAAAATATGTTAGCCAACAATGATGAGAAACTAGTGAGGATTTAGTATGCTGTTATTTTAGAAAATTTTCATGAATAGGTTGTGAAGCTTTTGGTGTTAGGCAATGTATGAATTATCAGGCAGCCCAACAGGACATACACAGGACAACATCATGAAGACGCACTATCTTTTAATAGGGTTGGTTCATATCTTCTCCTAAAATAAATGTTACTTTCAAACAATATTAGCATTCTGTAGGTATTTAAGTTTTTTGAGGCACTCCTCCACACTGTTATTCAAAACAAAGTTATGTTCATAGTAATTTCCATCTGTCTCATCAGTGAGGCAGATGCATGCTGCTTTGTACTTTGCACAATGCAAAGTATGTTTTCATAGCTAATGGCATTAATTTTGTAATAATCGCCATTCTGTTGTTTTCTTACATATTAGTCACATAAAAATAGAATATAGATTATACTCTAACACCTGACTTACAGATG
The DNA here is from genome assembly GCF_023638135.1 of Falco biarmicus. Lineage (NCBI taxonomy): Eukaryota > Metazoa > Chordata > Aves > Falconiformes > Falconidae > Falco > Falco biarmicus. The sequence continues at coordinate 5,496,866 of NC_079298.1, read as the reverse complement.
ACACGTGTAATCTATTAGAACACCGCAACACTTAAAACAGAAGTGTCTTTTCAGAAGGAGAAAAGAAATTGTCGGTTTAAAAGGACAACCTGAAACCTGTCATATAAGAGGAAGTATTATATACTACCATCTTGTAGCTAAATGAACACAGGGAAAAAAAAAAAAAGAAAAGATGGCTAGTACTACATTACTGAATAATTATCCATCTAAATGTCAGCTATGATCATGTGATCAGTCTTTTTATAGGCAAAAAGAACGTTCCCCTATGTCCATACTTAGTATCATTATGGAAAGTACATGTTCACCTTTCCCATTGATATCCCAATATACAGGCATTTTAATACAAGACATTTTTCCCCCTCTTTTCCTTTACCTAAGAGCTAAAACATGTAATACAAATGCAGAGATATTGAAAAAGTTTTAAAATTTGTGGTCGATTTAAATGTCTGTGTATTATTATGTGTTGTGTCACCAAAAAGGCATCGACTAAAACTAAAGGAAAGAAGTCATTAAAGCAGGTAATTACAAACATGGAGGGATATTTAAGAAAACATATCTAAAGAGCTCTAGCAATTTTCATTTTGTATCTGACTGCTATCATTATACACAATTCTAAAAGCTTTTTGCAAAGGTAAGTGTTAAAGTGCAGATGGATATCCAGCCAGGCTGAGGTATAGTTTCATATCTGTAGACAGCCTCAAATTAAAATCTGCATTTATACATTAAAAAGTAGACTTTTTTCAGAACTGCTTTTGTGACGTGGCAACACTATCAGAAGGCTTACTGCTCCCAGTGCCTGAGACTGGAGTCAATGGGGATGCAGACTGTTCTAATCTGATTCTTCCCTCAGGATACAGGCAATATTCATTCAGTGATCATCAGTGGCTAGGTATAACATGTAGCCACTTTGCTTGCATTTAAATACTTGTTGCTCCATTCTCTGTAAGAATGCAGGATTGCCACATCACAACAAAACAATTAATTGAAGTATGGTTATGATCTGACCTTTCCATGCCATGCCATGCCAGTACAGGTGTACCAATTGATTGCACTAACAGCCAGATCTCTGATGGAGAACACCTAGTGGCAACTCTTCTCACTGAAAGTTTCTTTGTACAGTATAGAGCTTCATATTTACTATAAGGGAGGGAAAAAACCCAAATAAAAAATAACAACAACAACAAAAAAAGACACATAGGCTGTCTTCACATCATCCAGCAAGTACCATCAAATTCTGAAACTGGTATAGGACTTAATATATGCAAACAAAATTTTCTTACTGATGAAAGCTGAGACTGCCATAGAAACCTGACCTAGGAATACTTTGAAAATACCTTCCTGTAGAAAAATAGAGTACATAAATATACATGCCAAAGACGTAAGTTCCCTAATGAAGTCAGAATGCTGCTCCCTGGAAGAGTTACTTTTCACAATAAGAAGCAAGCTGGAAAACACTGGGGTGAGATTGCTATCTGGCTTGGTTTAAAATCCAGGGAGAAAATTCAACACATAACTAGGGATTATGTGTTGATACAATATATCTGTGGGAATACTCATGATATACTCTAAGCAACTTCGTTGCAGAGGAAAATAATGCCAAAGAGAAACTTTATAGTCTTTTAAGAATGCAGGGATAAATACTTTAAAGGGCTGATTAAACATCAACGAAGATTTCTGGATGTGAAGTAAATGGGAGTGTGGAGATACTCACCATACCAAATAATAATCTTTTCAGGAATCAAGAAGCAGCCATTACCTTTGAGAGGAGGAATTGTTCACAAGACAGGGTAGGCATTGGGGCAAAGATCCTTTCCCGAAGACAGAGGCTTACTGCCTCCATCTGAAACCTCAAAGTATGTAAACCAGACCTTTCATGGCAAATCTCAATGCAGTTCTCAAAAGGACACATTAAACATGCATCAACAGCATGTATCTTAAATTTTGCCAAGGCAAGGGTGTTCTAAAACACAGGTCCTTTCAATATACCAGGTTTGCACAAGTAATTGAGACATGCTATCACTCACTGAAGGAATGCCGAGAAATTAGTGTAATTTTTCCTCCAAAGGTTTCTTGGGATGTCAATGGTTCAGTCATTTTTCTACTAGTTCCAGAAGCAGATGCCTAATTCAAAAGCATAGCACTGGCAGAGAAAAAAAGCTATTCTGGGGACAACTGGAATCAGCAGAGAACTTGGTAGGAAAGCTGTGAATATTCCAGCTGGCAGCGAGTGCTCATGAAAAACCTGACTGTGTTAAAACTGTTAGACAAACAGGTAAGGAGGATACAAAGCCAGGTCACAATGAAGACTGGCACCATGATAAAGAATTAGGATACAGCTGCTTCTGTTTAGCTTCCTAGCATGACTATGAATTAGGACAAAAACCCCACCCAAACCCAAAATCTCTGCATACAGGCCTGTAACTATGCATAGCTACAGTGCCACCAAAATACCAGATACTTCTATGCTTCCTCAAGTACTCTGCTCTTTTTAATAAGGAAAAGGGATTATGCTCACAGACTGTAGTATTTTCACTTTGAAGCCTCACAGTAATTTTCATTTTTTGGTCAGCCAGCTTTGACAGAATCCCAAAATTTCTTGGTCACATTCCTTTAAAAAAAAGCAAAATCTTTTTTTTCCCTGGAGGAAAAATCCATTTTGCAGATCCATCATGAGAGCATATGGTACAATAGCTAGTGCAAAAACCTGCAGACATCCAAATAAATATCAAACAGTAGTTATTCTACGCTGCTCAGAATATTTCTACTTATCATAATTCATGAATGTTAGTGAGGTCTCAATTACTGCACATAAATTCCAAAATATATGGGGCATAAAAAGCTCTTTAACCCAACAAAAAGGCGTAACAAGAACTGATGGCTGAAAATTAAGGCCAGACAAATTTCAGATTCAGATAGGAGATTTTTTTTTTTCTTAATAGTGAATGTAATTGAACAAGGAACTTGCTAACAAGGGAAGTGATGGATTTTTATTAGTATTATTACTCTTTTTAAAAAAAGTCTTCAAGACTCAACCATCTTTCTAGGAGTTGTACTACAAGGAAATAAAAGCTCTGGGCTCTATATGAGACAGATGACAAGGAAGTCTCTTTGTATCTTTTTTTTTTTAATATAAAAAAGTCACACCAAGTCACTTGACGGTTCCTTAACACCTAAAAAGACAACAACCTATAAAGCCATAAAAGCAGGTTAGTCTACTGAAAATATACTTCTTGAGCAGTCATAGTTTGCATCAAAAACTGTGACTATGTAACCCAGTGGACACACAACCTAAAGTAAACTGGAAATAATATAATTATAAAAAAGCATATTTTCTGAGTGCTAATGTCATTCAGTATTATGTTAGATTAATTAAAAATTGCCTTGAAGTGCCTTACTATGAAAAACAATAATAAAAAATTACATAAAAGAATGCAAAGCAATCAAACTAACTGAACTTTCCTTTTAGCTTTGATTTGATAAAATCTACGTAACTTTCAATATTCATAGAAAAAGATTCAGAGCTGAGAAATGCTGTATGTATGTATGCGGGCATCCATGCAAGCATTTACCACTGGAAAACTGGAAGACATTAACCAGAACGTGCACTGCAAATCTCAACGCAATTCTCAAAAGGCCACAAAATCAAGCATGTACTAACTGCACACATCTTTTCTTTCCAGCTCTCCTGACTATGAGAGAGTCCAGCCCTCAGCTGTGTATTATGAACAATGCACTGCACTGCCTTGCAGTGAACGTACCTGAATAAACCAGGACTTTCTTGCAATAATCTGAAGTAGCACACAGTAACCTCAGAACATCTCCCCGTATAATCCAAAGAACAAAGTAAGAACAAAGTCACTGTCAGTAGCACATGCCAATGAAAACTGGGACTTGGCAAGAAAGCAAACAAAGGACATTGCTAGCCAGTGGAATTAATGGAATTATTGACAAAAAAAGCCAGTGCAGGGTTTTTTTGCTGAGCCAAAGTCAAACATTTCTAATATTGATCAACAAAAAGCAAAACTTTGTTCATAAAAATTTGTTTCATAAATACCCCCAAGATTTGTACTGAAAAGATGCAAGCTTTAAAAATCAACATCAGCTTTTCCAAAAGAGATTAAAATTCTTTAAGAGGAAAAAGAAATCAAACATACCACATGAGACATAAGTTACTAAATCAAGTCAATAACCAGAAAAACATTGCAGTAAGAAAGACAGAATGTTCAACTAACCATCTGATGGGCGATTTCCAAGGTTTTGTGCATTATGACTTATGGGAGATGAAAATGGACTCAGTTGGCATGTTCCGGTTGTTGGTGAGTAACAGTTCAGATTTTTCTTTTTGGTCTTCAAAGGTGTTGAAATAAATGACTAAAATGTAGCAAAACACAAAGAATCTGGATGAATATTGGCTAAAGATAAAGAAGTACCTATGTCCAGCTAAACCGACAACAGCTGTAAACTTCCCTCCTGCAAACTAAATACATTCTGGCCTCTACTTTTCCTATCAGTAGAATTACATATTGCACCCCAAACCAGACAAAGCCCCTCTGAACATTTACTATCTGGTAATAGATCGTTCTAAGTAATTCCTAACTTTACGTATGCCCGTTTATGGTAAGCCCATGTTATATGTTGTGGTGGCCTGACCTTTGCTGGCTGCCAGCTGCCCACCAAGCTGCTCTATCACTCCCCCTCCTCATTAACATTAGTTTTACTCAAAAAAATAAAAAGCCCTTCAAACACTACCCTCCCAGTTTTCATGAACAAAAAGTATGTGGTTTCCAGAGATTCAGGTATTCTGGCACGAACACCTGGAAGTTTTTTTATTTGTTTTTTAAAAGCAGTCAAAACCTGGTATTATATTTCCTACAGTATTGAGAATTTAAGGCATCTGAACCGCAAGCAACTATTTTTTATTTTAATTCTGTCAAAAGATAGCTATTTCTAATATTTTCTAAACAAGTGTTAATTAACCCACCCCACCCCCAATTTAGTACCTTAAATCCAACATTTTGTCTTTGGCTCAGGATTTCAAGATGTCTAATCTTGATATAAATAATAATTAAAGATAATCTGATATAAAAGGAGTTATTTAATGATGTTAAAGGAACTGTGCAGAGAAGAACTAGTCTGTAATTCTGAAATATTAATGGGGATTTTATGGGACACAGTTCAATCTCTAGATTAGATGTTGCATTGCAACTCTTGGGAAACCGGGATTTCACTGCACTACTAACATACAGAACAAAAAAACCAAACCAAAATCACACTTTGTTCGCACATAAAAGGCTTCAACTCTAGTAACAACTTGATTTCAACTATGAAGTCTAGCAGCTTTAAATAACACCATCAATAACTGAAAAAAGAGACACAGACAGAAGTAGAACACATGTAGCACTTAAAGCAGACTCCAGTGGCATTGGCAGCATCTTCATCTTCATGTCATCACACACTCTCTGAAACCACTGATCTGTAGCCACTGGCTACAGGATTTTCCGTGTAGCTGAATCTGAAGTATTAACCCATATGTATACTACCAGACCTACAGTACTTCACTGTTACATCACCAGCTGATCGAGTCATTAAACAAAAGAGCTGGAAGGTACACCATGCAGCACGCTGGAAAACACAGCTTTCCCATTCTCGCCTACTGTTCATTTCAAGGAGGTGAAGTCAGCAGGCATGTAAACTACAGCTTTGAAACAAGACCAGCCACTTCTAAAGAGGAGAATGCAAGTAGTGCCCAACTGATTTCACTCTATTAACATCTATCATGTAAACAATAAAGGGGCATTTCAGACAAAAACAGATTTTCCAGTCACTTCCAAAATTCTCTCAAGGGCTTAAAGAAAGGCTGTCTAAATACAGGGAAACAGACACTTTTTTCTATGATTTAGTGGTTTTTTTTCTCTCTTTCTCAGAAACAGTATCATCAAAGCAAATCCTACTGAAAAAAAAAATTTCTTCATTTTTTAATTTGTTACAATCCTGGGGCTTGGAGTTTGAGGAGAAAATTCATTTAACTGTAGCAAGGAAAGGAATGACTCGTCCACTCTCCAACCAACCAGCCTTTTCTACCAACTTGAGCCTCCTTCCACCTGTAAAACTGAATACCTGTCGTTTGCCTTCATGTCACTCAATTTCATACAGCATTTCTTCACTGGAAGCTTTATTGTACATGATTATTCTGTAATCTCTTTAACTTCCATTTACTATTCCATTTATTAATGCTAGAAAAAGTATAATAGGTAAGCATGTTACACTGTTTCAATACTGTGAATGAAATACAAGGTGAGGATCAGGGTTTTACATTCATTACAGAACACACAGTATTTAAGCCTAGTTGGGAGGGGAAAAAACCAAACCAAACCCAAACAACCTGCTATTTGTACTTTGGTAACTGACATTTCCACTCAATTCCAAATTAGTAACTCATTTATTCCCTTTTCATATTTAATGTATGTTGTCCTGTTTTGCTGGAATAAGACCCTCATGCTATTCCTTTTTAAACCAGATTAAACAAAGGGCATACAAATCTTCAAGTCCAGTAAGGATTCCTCAGCAGAGGAATCTCCTGGGAAAAGGATCTCCTGGGGACATGGCTGAGAGCAAAGGCAGTCTGAGTCCAGAGTACATGGTACAGAATGGGAAAGACCACAAGAAAGACTGAATCTCGTAGGTTTAAGGTCTCACAAATATCCGCTGGAAATTTTAACTACAGCAATTTTAGATCTCAAAAAGGTGTACAAGTGGCAAAAGCAGTATTTTTAAGGCCAGTAATCAGGTTCACCAGGTAACGTGTGTGTGAACGTCACAAGTCATACCAGGATTAAGTTGTATCAGGTCACAAAACTACATATACCAAGCCTCTACAATCCAGCAGGAATCCAAGGCCTGGGAAGTGGCTACATTTCATTACTGAGTAAATTAATGATAGAAAGCATTAACATTTACATAATTAATTTTAAACTGCTGAGGTATTATACAGAAACTGCTTCTAAAAAGTACACATTTACACAGGCAACAAATACAAAACTAGGAATACAAGCTGTACCTAGAAGTATAATGCACAATTATGTAACCCTCAGAAGTTTTCTTCTCAATTCCAGACAGTTAGCAGTTGATTTAAATGTCCTGAAGCACAATACTCCTATTTTTCACACCTACATGGATATGCATACTCTTGTTGTCTGTATGAATGAGTGTTTTTATTACAACTTCTACTATGTTCTAGACTTCATTGAAATTTCAGGATGAGTTCTAGAAGTTAACATGTTGGATTAAAGTCTCCATTATTGGCTTTCAGTTTTCCACCTGCATTATTATTAAATTCCTTTTGATTATATATAAGCATAAAGAATGTTCAATACCGCCTCTAGAAAGAATACTATATATTCCCCTTTCCTGCTCTTTACTAGGGAACTCCTATTAAGCCATCCTGATCTTTTAATCTCATTCATCTGAAGGGATTTCTTGTGGCACATGTACCACAGCCTACGTTCACTTTCATTTTCTTCCACAGAATGATACAGGTTCAAAGTATAATTTCTGCTATTGTACTTTTCAACAGAGTGATGATACCTTCAATTCTAATTCAGGTGAAGACAAAACACTGATTTATGCAATGGTATTATATTTCCAGTGCTGCTTGCTATTCTACTTATATAACTTACTGCACTTTTACATAAAGCTGCAGTTTTGATGTTTTTCTTCTGCTCTGCCTTGAGTGGTTATCCTTAATTTAGAATCCAGCAGTGTTAGTATTGGTCATCAGTAATAGGACTTGCACTGTGTTTCAAAAGATTTAATTTGCTGTCCACATACCTAGCTTTCTTACAGGTCCTGCATATTACTCTGTCTTGTTTTGGTCTTGAATACCCTAAAAAATTTGGCATCAGCCGTTCATACTCTTTTTGCAGTCTATCATTATTTAAACAATACCTAATGGAAATCGTCAGTTTGTTGTCACTAATACTTTGAACACACACACAGCAGGTTAAAGAAATGTTTCAAATAATCTTTAAACCAAATACTAATTACAATAAAGTATCAATGCCACTTTAGGCATTTAAATGCCATCAAATCTCATTTATAATAGGGAAAAACTCCAATCTGCTTACATTTTCCAGGTATTTTACCAGCTTGAACAGTGTCACCTCAGACACCATATTTCTGGATAAGAACCAAGACTCCATTAGGCAGCTACCTGGAAAAAGTTACTGTAGTACTAAGAAAGGACAGTATTCATTTGGCAGTAAGAATTTCTCTTCCAGGAAGAAGAGTCTTAGTCCAGTGATGCAATTTTTTAAAGCAACCATACTAACATTACAAAATCTAAAAATACTAATTTCTGATCTGTTCAGTTCAGTTCAAGCATGCCTTGGGTAGTCCGACCAGCAGGTGGAATGAGGGTCTCCTGAACAACAGGAAAGAAATTGTAGACACAGCAATGGATGTGGCAGAGCTGAAACAGATACTTCACACAAATTGCGTGTGTTTATTACCTTAATTTCTTCCTACCTTCTATAACGTTATTTAATTATGGCACTAAATTTTTTACATGTATCTGTTAGAGGCCTTATACGAACCAAAAACCATAGTGTAAACCTATGTTACTGAGATTTCAGTAAAAGTTTTTATCATTCAGATGGGCTTTTGTTAAGCTTTTTGCTGCACAAAACCCTGCAAGCAGGTAACCATCAAGTAACTCTTTATCTTATGGGGAGGGGGCAGGGAAGGAACACCTCTAAGGCTGAAAAAGAAATCCATGTAATTTCAGCTGGACCGCTCATCTACAGAAACGTTACTACAGCCCAAGAAACAGATGCAAAATTACAGTCACAGCTGCATTCTGTGCAGAACAAGTTGGGTAATGGTACACTAAGCTGCTAATTAAATTGCTAATGATTTTTTTTAGTGCCACTGCGGTATTTTGCCACCTTTGTTTAAATTAAAAAAAAAAAAAAGAAAGAAAAAGGTGTCTAGAAAATTTTTAAAATTGCAAATTTCTATCCTGCTAAATACCAGTGAGACCTCCAAATATGCGCTGCGTATAAACAAATCTCTTCAAAATGACACAGACTTAGAGATTTATTGGGAGCCCATTTGCTGACCAGCTATTTCTCTCTATACACTTTTCCAAAATTTTCCTTCCTTTAAACACTACCATCCTCACAAGCTCCTCTGTACTGATGTCTGCAGCAACACCCACTGTTGGTAGGAGCAGATAATAAACTGACATATGTCATCACATGCTGGTACTGGGAGTATACTATAGCTGCATTTACAAAAAATAATAGCAACAGTACAATTTTATTTTTATTGTGATAACTGTGGTGAAATTTATTGCAGTGTTAGTACTTTATCGTTTCATTATGCCAGATTAGCTGAGGGAGGTAATTATATCCTTGACATGAAAATGCCTTTAATGTTTTCATTTCAATTTCGCAGTTTATAATATGCAGATTACAGCATTATCATAATTCCATATTGTTACATGTACAATTACATGGCAGAACATTTGCTTCCCGGATAACAGAGCTACTTTCTAATAAATGATTTCAACAAGGATCTTAACTCGTTCAGCTCTTGGGTAAATAGTGATGGCAATAAAAATATGCATATTCCTGCATTATTTTCAAGTGATTCATGCAGATGTACATTACTTAACACCAGGCAGTTCTATGACAAATGGAATACAATAAATTTTCTACTAATATTTTCAGCAGTAATTTTGTGCCTCGTTAAGATATTTCTAGACAACATCCAATCTGTAACAATATAAATACAGCTCTAATGACATATTGTGTTTATAGACACATATGTGTGCATAGATACATATACACACATACATATATAAATATAGAGTCCAGATGATTCCATACACCAAGAAATACTTACATTATTTTTTTTAACACTGTCCAACTTTAATGCTCTCTTAACTCTGCAAGAGAAAAATAAGGACAAGTTTTATGGTCATCCAGACACAAAGATTTCTGCTAGTAAGGGCTATAATTGGTAATTTTAAAGACATTTTCCTTTCCTGTGTTTCACATTTTTTTGCGGCACACAAGAAAACTAATGTAATCCAAAGCAAATACATTAATTGATTAAAAGACTGTGTACCAAAACCATTGCTTGTTTAGAAGGATAAAGTGTTTGCATAAGAAAAACCAATTCTCCATTTTATACTAGAGATAAAAACAAGACACTGAAGTGAAACTGCACTGTATATTTGTCTCTTTCTCAAAGATTATAAACAATGGAAAAATGCAAAAGCATTATGATTTACATACCTTCTGAGCAAGGGTTGAAATTATTTTGCCATTAGTAGAAATAATGTATTAGGCGTTTAAAACACAGGTACAGCCAAGGTGAAAAAAGTAGTTCTTCCCATCATTTTAGCTCTTAACATGATTCAGTGCTACCAGACTATGACTTAACTGGGGAACAGATGCTCTATGTCTTTACAGGTCCCCAAACCATAAGAAACTATTTGCTAGTCTTCTTCACTATACTGATTCAGGAACATGCCAAGATCTCTCTGCAAAATCTGCTCTGCTGAACTGGATGCCCAGCTGTTAATGGCAACACTAGAAGTGGAAAGCTGAATATTTATAATACTTTATATCGTACAGCTGTCTTCTAAAGAGCAGTCATCAAAATTTTATTGAATGCAGACTAAATGCTCAAAGGAAAGAAAGGTCAACATAAATTAAGACTATTTTTCCCAGAGACAACTGAAACTTTTTAAGCACGTTCCTAAATCTTAACAATAGTTAAAAGCATGATATAAAACATTGAGGAAAAAAATTAAAAATCTTTATAAGAACAGCCCCCAAGAAACATATGTATTATATCAAATTAAACAAGATTTAGACAATACATCGTATTTCAAGAACTTAGTTCACAGTTTTCATCTTGGAAAAGAATTTGACTTGTAAAGGAATTAAGATGACCTCATTCCAAACATATCTTTTAAAATTTATGTTACTATTCCAAAACTGTAAATTAAAGTATTGGAAAAATAGAATGAAAACACATCTTTGAAATATAACTCAGGTAACAGTCTTACATGAATAGTTTTACAACTATCTCTATTACAAAAAGGGGAAAAGAAGTATTTTATCTTAAAAACGCCAGGTAAACAGGTAACATTTAAATTAAAAAAGCCTGTGAAATTCTTGCCAAAGGGCAGTCAAAGCTGTAACCATTTGATGGAATTCTTTACGATATATTTCTTTTTTAAATAGAAACCCATATTGCTTAAGGAATAGAGACTCCATTACATCTTCTATCCCAGTGTCAGCAGAGAAACATTATATTTATTAATACATCTACTCTGAAAGGATGCTTTAGGGGCCAATGCATTTGCATGTTATACTAAGGCATGTTATGATGAAGTTTTTATGATGGACTCCAAAAGAAGCTGGAAGCCAAAGTAAAGCAGAATCTGGACTCAACATAGCTGTAGGATGAAGATAAATGAGAAACTACATGAAAATCCCACTAAATTATAAACATTTAGAAAATTTCTTAGGGAGAAAGTTGTGGACCAGTCAAGGTTATCTTTAAAGTCTGTCAAATATTGTGTGTGTACAGCAAGAGTTGCACACAGCCAAAACTTCTCTCTGCTGGCCTGCAAATCCCTTGCAAACACCCTGAGCTATGGCGGCAAAGAGACAGCCTCATTCCAGGCAAGCACATCAACACTGGAAGGGGCTGGAATATTGTATTGGAAGATGCAATTTTGTCTTCAGGAGTTCAGCTTTGCCTCGCCTTTCTCAAACCATCCTGCCCAGCAGCCTGGTTTGCTTGTAGGCTTGGTTTTGCCATAATGTGAGAAGAATCCAGGCAACTGTGATTCACTCAAAATAAGTTAATATTTGTGTGCTTAGACTACACACAGTCCCTGGCTAGGACCACTGAAACAAAATTCATCCAGACACCTAACGTGAAGACCCTGTCGGCCAAACTCTCATATCTTTCAAAAGATGAACATGGAGAAAAACCAATACGTACATCTAGGTGCAAACAAAATTCTTCAGATATTTTGGGAAACACCATGCAGGAAAAGCACCAGCTTTAGTTTGGTTTACCTTTTTTATATGGCTGGAAAAACCTTGCTCTGGCTATGGTGTAGAATCAAATGTCAGAGTGTGAACAAGAAAAAGAGACAGAAAGATGAGGCATATGTGATGACAGTACACAACAACTTATTTACCAGAGTTTCCTACTCTTGAATGGGTAGCCTAATAAGGCTTAATTTCTTAATAATTTATTAATAATCTGAGTAATTTAAATTTATTTTCTTAACTACGCAGAGTATGATGGCACATGTTTACAGGTAGCTGTACAACCTGCAATTATTATTTTGCCCATAATATTTATCAAGTTAAAGAACTACGTATTACTCCTATTGTGTATTGTTCATCTATCATTTCAGGTCGCATTGTCAGTTCCTTGCTAATACTGGGAGGCCTTTATCCACTTAAACAGTGCTTTGGTGAAACCACTTACACGAGGAGCTTCTCAACAGTGAGAGTCTAGACAGAAATGAGTTTTTTTATACTGTTTTAAATTCTACATATACTTAACTTCACAATTCATTTATGAATGAACACAACGGTAAGTCATGTACAGATTTAATGCACAAAAAAGAATACACAGAAGCAGGAACTTGGTTATATTATTATATACTGTAACACATTTTCAGGCCATTTCAGTTAGCTTGCTCTTAAAGTTCTACTTTTTCTGGGGAAAAAAACCCCCACCTCTATGCTATCTACATATTGCTTCATCCTCAAAACCTGCCAGCAAAAGTGTCATTAATTGGAAAAGCTGTAAAAATACAGATTCATTTTCTACGTTCAGCTGAAATGGTAGCAAAACTCAGCATGCCACCAGTGAGAAACTGACTTGAACACAGAAAACTCAAAGCTTGTGCATTGATAAGCTCCCTTTGCGTTACTACTGTCTGGCACAATTACTTCAACTTCCAGTGACTGGCAGAAGTTGGAACCTGTGTTAGCGCTAGTGTATCTTTGAAATTGCACAAGGAGCTGTTAACTGGGACAATAAGCCTACCTACGGGCAACATGAGCCATACAGCCTTATTTTACTGTGGTTGAGGTTAGCAACATCCTACATGTTGTTCTTCAGAAGCCCTAGCAAAGATACACAAGAATAGCGTCAGACTTACACGACTGTTGGTAGATAGATTGCAAAGGAGAAACCAGAACAGGATTTATTCCCACCAGAGACAACATGAAGAGACAGAGCCTGACGGAGAAGGGCCACTGTACCTGCCACGGCCACAGGCCCGCAGTACCTCCCCTCAGCAGCCCGCCCCACGAAAGCCAGGTGCCAAACTCTGAAAACCCACCCATGACATGGCTCCCGGCCCTCTTCCCCCCGCCCCCCCCCCCCCCCCCGGCTTTACCCGCGGCATGTGCGGAGGTAACAACTACCCCATGGCTGGGGAGGCCGGGAGCGGACAGGTGAGGTACAGAAAGCGTTACCCACACCACTAGGCACCGCCCACCCGAACTCCGTCGGGATAACGGCTCTGCCCCAGGGAACCACCATTTTAAACACTTCCCGGTCCCATCCAGCAACTGGAAGGCAGAGCTAGAAACAAAACCCACCCTCCCCTACGCAACGGCGTGCTCCTCCCCTGCTCGGGATAACCCGAGGAGCACACTCCTCCTCAGGGAACAAGCCCCCCGCCGTGAGGGAAGACCGCAGCCCGCCGGGGAGAAGCGCCCCGCCTCACGGCGCCCCACGCGGGCCCTCGCTCCACCGGCCGCCCGCGCCGCGGCAACGGCCCCCGGCCTGCCCTCAGGAGCCGCCCCGCTGCGGGGAGGAGGCGGAGAGCGGCGCCCAGAGCCGAGCTCCGCCGCCCGTGCCCGGTACCTACGACATTACGCCGCCTGAAGCCGTTCTCGCCGCCTTTGCAGATCTCCCGCCGCCGCCGTGCAGCAGCCAAACAGCGCCGGCTGGAAACGGCGCTGAGAGGGCGGGACGCGGCCCCGGCGGGGCGGGCGGCGGCGCTGGCCTGGGCGGGGGATGGGGGGTGGGTGGGGGCCTGGCGCCCGTCAGGCCTGCGGGACGGGGTCGGCTCGCCGGGCCCCGCCGTCCCCGCGCTCGGTGCGGTGCAACGGTAGAAGCCGGGCCCGCCTCGGGGGGGGTGGTTGTGCGAGGCGGCTTTGGCGGGAGGCGAAGTGCGGCCGAGCGCGGCCTCTCAGGCGTGCCGGGCAGCGCGCAGCGTCTCTGACGGGAGAGCCGGTTCCCGTCTGGGGGAAAGGGCTTGCAGCGTCTTTTGCGGGAGGGTGGATGGTGAACTTTGCCTAAGACCCCAGTGCCTGCCAGAGGGGGAGGTAATGGGATTCACGTGGTAAAAGTTTCCTCATTGCAGGTAAGCGAGGCCTGAAGGAGCAGCGCGAGGTGCGCGGCGGTGAAGGCTGGCTCGCGCCCGCGGCGGAAAAGGTCCGTATTGGCGGGAGGCGCCTGCCTTCCCTCCTGCTTGGGGGACGGGTTTTATTTGCTAAAATCATAGCAACTACAGCTGAAAGTGATAGGCTGTGTCGTCCTCCCACTTCAGCCACGGCCGGATCGCTCCTCTCTGCCTTGTTTTGTCTAAAGTGTCATTTGTCCAGTAAAAATGTAGGAGCCTCAGCCGTGGGGCTGCTGGCCGTGCTGTCACTGGGCTGCTGCGCGCTGCTTTGCTGAGCAATGTATTGGCAGCGCTTCTTGGCAGTACTGGGGCCCGTGTAAGAAATATGTTGGTAACGGGAAGTTACCAAGGATACTAAGGAGTATACTAAGGAGTATAAACGAGAGTTCACATTTTATAAACTAGTTACTGGAAAATTAACATTTATTCTTCTTTTCCTCCTTGACTTTAACCCACTCCCATTTTGTGTGTGTAACTCTGGTGCTTAATTATAGTGACACTCGTTTGCAGTAACCAGACTGTATCACAGTGTCCCTGTGGGGTCCTTCTAATGCCAGTGTAATATTAAAGTGTCAGGCAGGCGGCCTGTGTATTACAAATAGGGTATTTCATCCATGATAAGCGATTATTATCATTCTTTCCCAAGTGTAAAAGACCTATATAACTCAAGAAGGTGCAAGTGATTTAGGCCTTCTGAATAAAAATCCAATGAGTCCTGAAGGGGACCCTAGGATGTAGTTGTCTTGTTGCTGAACTTGAGATAGTCAATTTATTATACTGGAATATATTTTCTGAAGCCAACATTGGGTAAAATAATATGAGAGGCTGTTAAACCAACAGTACAACACGATTTAGTGTTCCTCTGTGATGGCCTTCTAAAAACCTTAATCACCCTTGGTAAAAACAGAAAGCTTCTGTTAAAGTTTACTGGCCATTGGTGGGCAAACAGCATTAGTTACTGCTTTGAATCATTTTAATAATTTAGAGAAAATGCATTTCATGTTTTCTTCCATTTATTTACAATTACATGAGTAGTGTTCTTGTACTTGGGCCTCTTAAGTTGTGCAAAGGTTTATGCACGTTCTTGGCTTCAGACTTATTTCTGTTGATTATGTGGAGATAACTCTTGAAAGTAGAATTGTGTGTTTAACTTTGCATACTTGAAGGACTAAGGGTTACAATTTTGACCCATTTCACTATTAGCCATATGTTTTATTGAGTTACAACTATAAAAACAGAAAACAGAACATTTTAGTATGTTTTAGTACCAGAAAAAAACATGTAATTAATGTAATAATAAATATATAGTTTTTTAAACAGTGAATGTTGTATAGTGTTTAGGACATTACACAGTCTCTCTCCAGAAGCTGTGTAAAGCTACCCAGTTTTCCAGCTAAATCAGCCTTGGAAATACAACTCAACTTTTGAGTAAGGGAGAAAATCCTGACAGAAATGCAGTTCAATATAAACATACTTACATGTAGTGTTTACTGGAGGACAAAGGTGGCTTTTACTCTGCGCTTAATACCAAGAAATATAATAGAGAACTTTATGTGGTGTGAGTCAGTTGTGATCATGCAGCCTCAGAGCTCTTTCCAATCAGGTAAGCACTGCGTCCATTCTTGGTAATGTTCACATTGTTGTTTGGTGGAAAAAGTTTTTTAAGCGATCCTGTGCCTCTCATACTTGTGGCCATGCAGCTGTGTTTAAATTGGCATTTTTTTCCTAAAAACACTCCACCTTTGCTGCTTCTGGTGAACTGTAGCAACAATGGGCGTGCCGCTGGCAGCGAAACAGTGGTAGGTATGGCATGTTCATTAATTTACCATTGTGACAGATCATGCTGGCCATTGACACTGGTGTCATCAGAGCCAAAAAGTGCTCTACAGTATTAATCCTCCCATTGTGTCATTAGGAGAATTTAGCTAACATAGAAAGAGTAGAAATTCCAGTGGAAGCTTGTAGTAAGGATAAGTCCTGGTGGTTTGTTTCTGAACATGGATAGCAATGGTTTGTATCACAGATAACTTGGAAATTTATTTTTATGCTTTCAAATAACAACTATATAACCATTGTGATATCAAATGTCTGAAATTAAAATAAAATACAATAAAGTTAAACTTTTTACTGCCAATAAAGAATAAACTGTGAATAATAATAGGGTTTTGTGGATCTCATGGCACTTACTTGCAGGTATAGGTAAGTATTTCTGTCCTGATTTAGAGAATAGAAAACATATGACCTAGATGTTAGGATAGTTTGTGCTCATCTGTTTCAAAGGATAATGCGGAGTTGTTATTGAACAGTCAAAACAGTAACAAATTCTAACTGCAATTGTATTCTTCACAGAATGGCCAGCAGTCCTGAAAATAACACATCCCTCTCGGTTCAGAAAGTCACGCGCTCGGAAAGCTCCCAAGCGAAGAAGTCCCAGCACACAGAAGAAGCAATCTTTTACATGAACTGCCGAGCAGCTTATCTAACTGTTTTAAAAAGCAGTTTAGAAAATATTAAATCAAAAGAACAACTCAGTTTAGGTAATGATTAGATATTTTTTCCCTATAACTGCTGTGTGTGATTACTGTGGGTAGGTTACAAATAACAGCAATTCAGTAGTGAGAGTATCCCAATGCATAAACTTGGTAACTGTTTTAAGGAATTTACAGTAGTTTTCAGATTTCAGGTGTTGGTGACTGTGTCTTTGAAGGCATTTTCATCATTTATCTGTTATAAAATGTCACATAGTTTCTGTAAACTTTGAAAAATCGCTACCATTCCTCTAAGTTGTTCGGTTTCCTCAAATACTTACCTTTGTTGCTACTTGTCAGATTAGTCCTGAAAGTAGGAAAAGTAGACAGCTTTTCAAGATTTTCAGATGTAAATCTCCGGTGTGTCTGGGCAGAAGTCAATAGTAGCTGACTGCTTATGAGGTACTTAAGTGAGCTGTTTAACACCACCAAATTTGACGGTAACATTGCTTACTTGAGGTGGGCTTAGGTACTGCTTTTTGATTGTGACAGTTCTGCAATAATTGTTTCTTTATCCCTACAAATTATTAAGTGAGCTGATCTCGGTTCAGTAATTGCCTGGCACAGAAAATCACCATGAGAACTGGCATTAATTGGCACAGAAGTTTGCAGACTCAAAGGAGAGGTTGTTATTGGAGGCATGGGTATGGTAATTTACCCCTAAAGGTAGTCTCACAGATCAGTTCTAAGCCACTTTGAGTAATATGTGAAAATACTGCCTTTCCTTTTCTAAATTTATGTGATCAAATGGACTGTTTCAGACACTGGTGTTTCATAAGGATTCTTACTGTTTTGTTTAAGCTCCTGCTGAGTTACAATGTTCCATGAATAATGTCCCATAAACTAAAATAAAAAGTTTTCATTTTTCATCCATATTATATTTGTGTGTAAGTGGTATGGCTGTCAGCAGTACAACAGGAAAAACTAGCTGAATGCTTCAGCTGTACTAAATAAAGGTGTTAGTAGATACTGAGAGCTGTGGAGCCTAATAATATTTGTTTTGAAAACCTATGGAATTTCAAAGTTCCTTGCATGGAATTATTAGGAAAGTTTAAAAAAATGCACCTGAAAAATGGTAGTTAGGGCTGTGTATTGGAAATTGATTTCTTTATGATATATCTTAGTGACCAAGTAAGGTAAGGAAGGAGTAAGATAAGACTGAGTAATAACCTGTTTCAGTTTTGAAATAGGTTTCACTATCCCAGATAAAATTTCTCAAGCAAATATAATACCAGCTTTGGTATCTGTTGGAGTTGTAGGATTATGCACAGTGTCTTACCACGTTTGGTAGGTTTTCTTTGGTTTTGTTGTTGTTGTTGTGTTGTTTTTTGTGTTTTTTTCTTAGAGCATTTTTGTCCTTTCATGAAAAAGTTTACTCATGGTTGTAATAGTATGGGATTGTGTTAGGAAACTCATGAAAGTCTCTCAGTCTTATTTTCTATCTGGAGTTCCATTATGTGAAAATCTTAGCTTGCTTTATTTGAAAAAATGTTTTCAGCTCACATGGTTGCCAAAGCAAGCAGGAGAGCATAAACCTTCAGTTAGACAAAGAGAACCAAAATGTATCATAAAACTAATGATTTTTATTTTGTGGTTTTTGGGGTGCAGCTCAGAGTGCAGTTTGGATTGGTGGCAGTATAGGTTGCTTTCTCAAGTCATCCTCATAGATTATGGTGCCGGTAAAAGGTATGTGTATTATGGCATTGTAGCTGTTTGTATTAAACCAAGCAACAGCTAAAAGCAAAAACATGCTAAGCTATCAAATCATTTAGTTATGTCCTAATTCTAGTGACCACATTTTTTTTTGCATATCTGAGGAAGTATTTCTTACAAATTGCTGCTTTGCCTGTGCCTAAAATAAGTGAGGTCTCCACATGGAAACCACCACTGTAAAAGCTGAGCGTACTTCTTGTGCTCATTGTTTGTAGCTTCTTTCCCTATACCAGTACCTGGAATTCTACCCTTTAGCAAGCACATTCTTTCAGCATGTGACTTAGTGTTACCCAGGCTTTCTCAGCTATAATAAAAGCGCCTTTATAACATCCTAATGATAGTTTTGGATAATCTGGATTTTAAGATAGGAGCGGTGTGAACAAATGTAATCTCTTTTATATATGCTTTGGCTTTCATCTCTATCCATATGCCACTTCACTACATAGCAAGTGTTTGAGCATTGTGGTTTCAAGGTCAGCTCAGAAAGGGCAAATACTTGCTCAGGCTCCCAGTCTTTTCAGAGATATTTAAGAACTTCTTTTAAAATTTGTAAACTTTGAGAGTTACTATAGACTTATATTGCAGCTAAAGGAAATTGTGGCATTTACCAAATGAGTGGTGCCAGTGTTTAAGCATTTCTTGCTACGTGATGTTTGGCTAATATTCTAAACTGTAAAATGCTCACTTGAGATTGGCCCTGCGAAATTTTTTTTGTTTGAGTTCTACTTATTCACAGATAGTAGCTTCATTTCCTGTGTTGTAATATGACGTAAGGTATTTAGCAGAATCGGTCTGTGAAGAAGTATAAATAAAAGGTGCAGATTAATAGAACATTCAAAAATACAAACTTGGGAAGCATGTAGGGTATGGCAAGTGCTGATCTCTCTGGATATATAAAAATAGTCGTGTATTTGAAGGATACTCTGTTAAATATAAGTGAATACTGTGCTATATTGACATTCCAGGGAACTCTGCTATCCACGTAAACAAACACACAGAGTAACTGCCCTTCCTTGGCTGACCTTGACATGGAAATCCTTGCACAATTGCTATGTGCCCAGGCGTTGCATGGATAAAGATGTAAGCTTTGCTGTATTCTCCTGACTCTGCTTGTAGAGGTGACAGGGCAGAAATCTTTATTTAGTCTTTGGCATTCAATCGGAGATTAGCAACAAAGGTGTCTGGTTTTGTTTGTTTGTTTTTATGGTGACACAGTTGCCTACTGAGAATTACAACGATGCCACCACCTCATTTCACAGATGCTGCTGAACTGCTCTCAGCCGGGATAGATTTGGTCATTGGTCAGCTGGCTAAAAATCAAACTGCCAGCCTAGGTAGAGATGAAGGATTTTCCCTAAAAACCTTGTTTATATGGGAAGGTGTAAAAGCATCCCTCCAGTTTCAGATAGACTGTGCATTTGAATTTAATTTCAATTTAACATAGTATCTTCTTCACACTGGAAACTGACAAAAGGATGTTTTCAGTAAAGACTTTAAGAGGCTAAATAGATTCAGCAAATTAATTTTGAAGAACTCTGGGTGTAGGAATAGTGGGAGTGGTTGTGTGGATGGTATTGGTTGTGGGGCTTAGCTATGCATGTTGGTGTCATTTTTCCTTTACATTTGAAATCCATGTTGCATGATTTGAATTGCTAAGTTCAAATGTATAGATGTGACATAAAATATTGCTTAAGATAAATTCTACAGTAGATCTCCGTTCTGGGCAAAGTTAGTGAAAAAGTGTATGTGGATCTCAGTAGAAACAGGATCTAATAATGTGCAAGCTTACAAATAATAGGGGATATAGACAGGGAGCTGAATTTTACACTTGTCAGTTGAGGTGACTCTGAACTCATGGATATTTTGCTTAATGGTTTGAACCCATCACATTTCTTTTGAGGAGGACATCCCATTGAGTTTAGTAGAACAGTGCCCATGAGTAAGTGGAAGGTGCAGATCAGAGCAGAATAATTCCCGCAATATTGTTGTGTTACAAAAAGTCAGACTGCTCTCTGGTTTCTTCCTTTTTCTGTAGAAGAAAGTGGGTGTGAGATTCTTACCAGTGTGGCATACATCATCTCTGTGCTGGGTTGTGGCTCATAAGCGATGATCTAGAATGCTAGGTACTGCCTGTTTGATGACTCCTTTCAAAAGAGTATGTGAGTGAGCTTATCTGCCGCTCAGGCTGCTTGAACCTTTGATAGAAACCACAGAATTCCGGGCCAGGGAAGGTCACAGTCAGTCTGTATTAATAGAATACAGGACTGAGACTGTAAGTAAAACTGTCCTTCAGACCTGCTTTTCCCTTGGATTGATTAGGCTTAAAAAAAGAGTCTGAACATGGAAATTGATTGAAAGATGCTTTCTTTATCGACAGATGGAATGTATAGTTAATATTGTGTTTTATTGTTCAGTACTTCAACAGGCTGGAAGAAATCCATCTCAGAAGACAGTTAATAAATATTGGACTTCACAAACGATTGCACTGAATTTTGATGATTTTTGTAATATTTTAAAAAAAGAAAAACCAGCTACAAGAACTGAACTGCTTGAAGCATTTGGGAAAATAGACACAGATAACACTGGATATATTTTACATGATGAACTTTATAAAATTCTTACAACGGTAAGTATCAGTACAAACTTAATTATCCATCTTTAACCATTAGTAGAGATTTTGGAAATCAGACAGTAAAACTATTCTGAATGTGTAAACACATACTCCTAATCAAAAGAATCAATAACTGATTCATGGGGTTTGGGTTTTTTTTCCAATGTTATATCTGGTCTTTCTTCCATTTTTTCCCATTACAGTCTTTTCCTGTGCAGTTCATAACCTGTCTGTCCCTTTCAGCAATTGTGCCTTAAAGGTAGAAGCTGGCAGAAAAAAGTATTTTTCATGCTTTCACAGAACGCTTTGTTAAAAACCTACCTATATTGCAGTGGAGCAAGGGAAGTACACGTCACTCCCTTGGTTCAGTTAGTGCAAATCCCTCTATTCCCAGCAGTTCTTTAGGGTTATGAACTTTTACCAAGAGAATTAATGACATACCTTTGCTGTTCTTCCCTCGCAAGTTGTTGTCTATATATGTTCAGATACGAAGTTAAAAAATAGTATTTTTATGTTATGCATAAAATGTTAAGGTCAGTGCTTTAGTTTTATCACAGCAATGATGTTCTGTCACACCAGGGGCTTCATTGGATCTTATAGTTAGTTCCTTAGGCTCTTGAAGGAAACTGTGCTATGGTAAGTCAATACTTTGGTTAGAGATTATGCATTATCAACCCAAAGGATGCAAATGTCATAAGGCTTATCTGTACATGTCATTAATATGGCTTAAAATAATGACATTAAAAAACATCTGGAACTTCTTATTTAGCTCCTGAACTGCCACCATATTTTTAGGTTTCTAAATCTATAAAATTGTATAATCTGAAAGGATAGAAATACTTTTTTTAAAAGAGCAGCTGAGATTTTTGTGATGCTATGACATTGTAGGAGATGGAATTTTGAAGAAGACATTAGTAAGAGTATGTTAGAATGACAACTGTTGACAAGATTAAAATCCAGGTCCTCTGAGGATCTGCAAAGCAAGCAAACAAAACTCCTGAAACAGAACAGTCTTCCAAGTTGGTGTAGAGCTGATGCTCTGACTCTATAAACTACATAGATGTACATCACAGATGATTACAATGATTTTCTTTCTCTGTTCTGTCAGGTTTTTTTGCTCTGTACAGCCAAAAAAACTTCCTTCATTGTAAAAGCCAATCATCTTGCACAGCACAGACACTAGGGAGTAGTAACAATTAAAAATGGACTAGTAGTAGAATTCTAGTAGAGTCGTCAAAAGTGAGAATAAAACAATTTTAAGGAAATGTAGAGGAGAGGAAACCGGGATAGAAGGAACAAACACTTTACATACTGTATTTGTTGTGGCTGACCTATTAAACCAAAACGTTGTGGCAGAACCTTCAGTCCTCCTGTATGAACAAAAAGAACACTTGCAACAGTACGGAAATATTTCTTTATGTAATGAAAAGTAGAAGTAACTGATGTTGAGTGCTGCTGTAATTATGCCATGAAGAGCTATGAATTCTGTATTGTTACATAAAGTCAGGGCATTGATTTAGACCTAGACTGAAGAACTTGCTAGATGTGCTTGTAGTAGCAACTGGTGCTATTCAGACAGGGGAGGATGAGGATTTGTTGCAGTCCAGTATGGATCCAGGACTATATGTCTGCATCACATGTTTACCAACAAAGAAGTTCACATTAGTTTTTAGTCTCAAGTTTACACCATACATATGTAGCTGTAAAGTGATGTGAAGTCGACTTCTGTACAGCAGTCATATGTTGCTCTGTCATTGCTAACAGCCCTGTGAATCTGTGTAGAGGAAATTGCTGGAGGACCTTGTGGAGGACATGCTTTCTTCCTGAGAAATGTACCTTGTGTCCACATTGCAAATGGGGCACTCAAGATGGTATTCTGTTAAGCAACTTCAGGCTTGGTTCCAAAAGAATAGAAATTGCTTTGGCTTTACAGTAATGATTCCAACTAGAGATAGCTGCATGGCAAATTCATGCCTGCAATAACCCTTCTACTGAGCTAATTTGCAGATGTAGACTTGTACAATAGGATAGCTCAAGTAAATAAGTGAAACTAATTGTTATGAAGTTAGTTCTTGGTTGTTAGCGTGCTACAGTATAAGTAAGAATGACTGAGAGCTGGGATTCCCCAGTTTATGGAAGATTTTCTAAAGCTGATGTGTTATTCATGGCGGGTTTCCAGAAGACACCACAAAATTGCAGGAACTGATGCAGTTCATCTGTTCGGTTTTTAGTAGCATTGTAGGGACGTAATTTTTTATGATGTTGACCTCTATTTTGACGATTCAGACCACAATCCAATGAAATCTAATGCAAGATAAGATTCCCTGAGAGGATATTATAAGAATCTTTATGCTTTTATTAAATGTGCACCGTAGGTGAACAGCATTCTTGATTAGGAGCTCAAACTGAGTTGTTTTTTCATTGCAGAGAGGTGAAAAAATGACTCGGGATGAAGTGAGTGCCATTACTAAACAAGTTGATTTTAACTGCAGTGGTAAACTTGACTACAACAAGGTATGGCAAACAGTGCTATTGTTTGTTCTTGTGTTATTGGCCTGATGTGATTGACAGTATTAGCATTATCAAACACAGTACATAACACCTCAATTTGTTAATCTATTGATGACCTTCCCCCAGGCCTCCTGCAACTGGCTACGTACCGGAACATGGGTTGGAATATGTTTCTGTTTCACTTACTTTTATCTGGTTATTATCCTTATAAAGGTCGCTTGCTGGAAGTGAACTTAATGTATTAGGCAGAGCCTAACAGTAAGCATGAAACTTATGAGCTTGTGGGAAGGTCAGAGTTAAAGGAATGGTGGAATAAAGATGACAATCGACAGCAAACTTAGCTAATCAGTGAGAGTTGCTATGTCTGTGACATTTCGTAATTTCTTATTTGTGGGACATTATTGCATATGTTGATCATCTTATTTTCAAGATGCATCAGGTGTTTTTTTGACATCCTCTCAAAGCAGTGACTAAGGTTTGAACTGAATAAACAGTCCACAAAGATTTGTACATAAACATAGTTTCATAGGAGAAAAACAGCTCCCTGTGAAGAATCATATGTTAAAAAAACCCATTAGTTTTCAAATATCTAGAAAGAAATATAAATCATGTCTTGGGTTGAAAGTCACACTGAATTTTTATTCAATATTTGGACCTCCTTGTTGAATCATGGCTCCATTTTACTGTGTAACTTGAGTGGTTGCTCTGATTCGTGACAATGAAAATTAATATTGTGCTTTAAAAGAAAAGGCATTACACATATTGATGTGTCCTTTCCTTACTAATGTTACATTTTAAACCTAAAAACTGTGAGAAAGAATGTTTCACATACCAGATTGCTTTTCTTTATTTAAAGTTTTGTGACTTATACATGACAACCAGCGAGCAATGCTGCAAGACTGCACGAGAGAAACTGGAAGTTAATAGTCGATTGAGGCAACAGCAGTTTGGGAGTCAAGCTGAAACTTCCTCTGAAGGGATCACACTGCCAGTGTCAAAACCATCACTGAGAATCTCGAGAAAAACTGATCACAAACTAGCACCAATAAAAGGTATTTATATTTTATATTGGGAGTTTTCATTCTGTTGGAGATCATGCTTGGGGTCAATGAACAGTTGAGTATTTAATTTTTCTCAGATTAGTGAGAATGTTACTGACTAATAACAATTTCTACTGTGACAATTGCCTAAATGTTGTGGTAGAATATCTGGCCTCTAGGTTCAAATGGACTTTGACTACATCTATGATCTGAAGCTCTGAAATTCTTAAGGGTGAGTTTCGTTGGCTCTTTGTGTGACACAGACCAGAGGAAAGAGAGACAATGAATGCTCAGATGTTGCAACATAGGCGAGTTACTTATTTCCTTCCCAGAACAGAGATGAAACCTTAAACATCTATCAATAAACAGTCTGTTTCCATTATTGAGGCCCCTTTTCAAGCACAATCAATATGAGAGTTTAATGTTCTTTCTGAAGTTACAAAGGTACCTAAAAAACATCTCAAACTGGAAAAAGACCACAGGCTAACATACTGCAAAGGTACCGTGTATGAAATATTTGCATGTAGTGCGCACTGTTTACTTTTAAGTTGCTTCAATTCTAGGTGATACTGAAGAGATGCAAAAATGACAACAGTGATGAAGGCTGAGTTTATGTAGCTGAAAGAATTGTACTAGCAGAGTTACTCCAATGTAAGGAACCAGAAAGTAAAGACTTGGAAGTAATTGCATTGGGCAGCTGTGCCCAAGTGATTTGCTATCTGGTGGGGAAACTATGTTGTCCTGAAAAGAAATAACTTTAAATTAGAAGCAGGTTAAATCTATCCACTTAGGACAGATTTACCTTGATTGCAAGGTAAATGGAATCACGGGGTAACAATTTCTTGTCCTTCAGGCAGATTTGGTTCCAAGGTTCTGCCATTCATATGCCCGTGCCCATTCACCTGGGACGTACAGTCAGCAAAGTAAAAATGTTTGGGTAATAAATTATTTAAAGTTACATAATTACAAGGGAAATCAGCTTCTCTGATTGAAGTTCTTGTCATCCAGTTTTTCTCTGTGTACCTATAAATGTAAGCCTTTATGATAAATAGCACTAGGAGTGCGTTGAAATAATGTAATTGTAACTAAATATTTATGTTTATAGGTGACAGCAGAACTCCTTCAAAGCCCTCATCAGCTCAAAGTTGCAAAGCATCCATTTCTACCACAATCAGCATGGGCGCCAGTAGCAACAGAAACACAAAGCTAATTGAGCCAGACACAGTGAAGGTATCATGTAAGCTAGTCCTATTGAAATTATGCTGTTTTCCTCGAGGCACATATGTTATCGTATTTTAAATAAGAAACCATTTTTCTCTGATTTTTAGCTTATATTTTATTTATAGTTTGTCAAGGGCAGCTATAAAGTACCGAGAGGTTTCTTGATACATATTATTATTAACATTTTTATATACTGTTGGTTTTGCTGACATCTAGTTATTGAAAATAATTTTTCAGGTGTGAAGGTTTAATAGAACAAAGTGTGTTTTTTTATAAATGAAACCACTGTTGGATAAAACGTTTAATGACTTTTTGAGAAATTTAAAATTTAATAATTTATTAGGTTGGTGAGAACTTTAAATGCTTAAGTAGTCTGAAAGATTGTGTATCATAAACCTTTATATGAAAGGTAATTGGAAATAAATAACACATCTGTGAGCATATTCAGTTTGTTGGGCATTACTTTGTAAATATATGCTGTAGCCTGAAACTATTGATTTTTAGTTAGACTAATATGTTCTATCAGTACTTTGTTTTAAATAAATCACTCATTCAATATAAATTCCTGTGGGAGAAAGACAACAAAGTCACTTTGCTAAGTCAATATTTGTAGAGTGTTAATATTGATCTTTTTCCTTTGTTTTCCCTTTCTTGACTGAACCTTTACTAGTTTTCTTTCAACAGAAAATAATAGCAGTAGAAGTATAAAACATTAACTGGAAACCACTAAGATACATTAAAAATGTGCACCTTGAGACTCCTGAGAAAAAGGGAAAAAATGGTTATGACCACATAGTATAACTGCTGGTAGAAAACTGAACTGATTGTTCTCATGAGTTACATTTTTGTTTCAAATAACAACTCTGTATTTGTTATTGAACTCTGAAGTCCTTTATATCTTTGACATTGCTATACCATGACATTTGTTCTATATTAAAATTTAAAAACATAATCTCAAAGGAATTTTTTGCAGTCTGTTTAGGTATCTGGACCTCCATGCAATTTAACCTGCAATTTCACCTTGTTCAAACATGATATGTAGTATATAAAACCATTGCAGTTTCCCAATATTGGATTCCTCTTTCTTTGTACAAGCTAGTAAGAACGGAGTGAAAAAAAGCAGCTGCAGATATTGATTACTGTTGATTAGCGTCATACAAAAAGTGAAATTAAATCAATAAACATGAGAAGGTACGTTAGTAGAGCTACTAATTTTTTTTTTAACCCTAATTATTAAGAGCAAAATCCAAACTGTCAAAATCAGTGAATAAATATACAGCGATTTATTTGTGGTGTAGATCAGAATCTAGCACCCCAAAATTCTTCTTACTTATATTCAGAAATAATTCTTTTTTTCTGCAGTTTACCTGTCTTTGGGACAGTAAGAAAGTATTGCCATCATGAAGTTGGACCAATGCTAGCTTGACATTTCTGACAGAACAGTGGAAGTCAAAACATGGTGAATTGTCTAAATTTTAAAAGCCCTTAGAAAACATGGAATGTATTCATAGTGCATTCTTCCATGTGTTTTCTTTTTGTCAGTGGAGTTTTGTGACAGGTTCAAAGCCATATAAATAAATCCGGGGACTAAAAACCAGACAGTTGGAGAAGTGTTACAGATGTGCATAAACAACATGCTGACCTGTTGGGCTTTGGCTGTAGCTGAATTGAAATTCATTAAAAGATGGCAAATGGAGATCTTAAATTTCTGCAAAGTATTCTTTGTGACAGTTTTAGTCAAGGTTGAAAGACATAACAAAAAAAACCCCAAACAAACAAAACATCATCATCATGTTCTAAAATCTTCTACCTGCATTGGGTAGCTAAACTATGCATGCCAAGGAGTCTCACCTTTACATTCTGCTCCTCTGAAGTCAGTGAAAGACCTGTACAGACAGTGGGTAGCAGAAGAAATACCTGACAAAAGTTTTTTTCCTGAGAGTAAGTTATGTGCCTCTGCTCATGTCTGTGAAGTAGCCCTACACAGTTAAACTAGCAAGAGTTTTTCTGTGCAGATGGAACAGCTTTATACAAGACAAAGCGTTGAACTGAAGTTCTTTGCTTTAATCATAGGAACAATTCCTCTCAGAAACATTGCTTTCTATTTGGAATTTTGCATGACTGTATGGACAATGTCAATAATAACCTAAATTGTAATAGCAGTGGAATGCATTATTTGGGCAGTGATCAGCGCTGGCAGCAGCAGGTAGTGCCTAACATTTCTAATACAGACATTTCCCACTGTGTTAGCTATTATTAGACAACTTTTGTTATGCTTTGAAGTGACATAATCAACCCAGAAAATAATCTTTTCGCTTCCCAAATTTACATACCTGTTTGTAATTTGACATGGATAATTTAGAGAATATAGCACCACCTCATGCTCTCTGCAAGAATAACAGTTTAGTATTTGATTCTTAAAACGTTGTCAAACTTGCTTACTGTTGCTCACATCTTAACGTGCATGTTGTTCCTTGAGCTGTTTTCCCCTGCTTACTTGGATTGTGTGATTTCCCTGTTGTAACAATGTCTATCTGAAAGCAAAACTGCAAAACCTGTAGTCTTTCATCTGAAGTAACAGGCAGAAAAATGGAAGGTGAACAAACAGGACAGAGCTATTCTCTGAGGACTGTCTGTGAGGTGGTGGTTTGAAGACCACTGCCATAGTGAGAAAGGGGGAGTAGAACATGGCTGTTAGAGTAATTTTTTGTATGTGAAAATTGTCACTGTATCCTTTCAAATAGTTACAGCACATTTGGACTGCTGTTTAAATTTATATTATGCACTTTTATGTCTCAAAGAACAGCCATACTACTTCATTAGCAAACCTTTTAACTTGGATCTTTTTGAAACATCATTAATTTTTCAAACAGTTTTGTAAGGTACTAAGCCTAGAGGCTAAACGAGCTAGCAACCAGTTATCTCAGCTGTGTCAAGTATTAAGGATAAATCTTAATTTGCTGCATATGGACTTTACACGAAGTTAGGAGTCTTGGAAGTATTCGAATAAACAGTTCACTGAGAGTGGAATAGTACTAGAGGTGATTTAACAGACTAAACTACATATTCAAATTCTAGGACAGACTTATGTTGTCTCTGATGTTAATATGGACTCCCATTATCCATCTGTTTGACTGAGAGAACTCTGTTGCTCCATGTTTAATCCTCAGTGTTAAGTCCCAGTAACGTTTTATCTCTATTCTCCTCTTTCCTAATTGTTCTCTGTGATTGGACGCCTTCTGCTTATCCTGTCGCTAGAGATCTAGTTTAGTGGATAAAGATTGATACAAAATTTTTAGGTGGTCTTGTTAATTAGTTCTATACAACCACATAGAAGGTGGCCAGGGACAGATCTCTGACTTTGTGGACCAAGTAGCATAGGTAGCTGCACTTCCACAAGGCTTAGGCCTAGCACCCTGTCAAGCAGATTGTGTCTACTTTAAATGGCACTTGGCTTGCTTCTTTTTTCCTAGAACCCATGTGGTAGTTTTGTGGGTTTAAGAAATTTTATTTTTCAATGCTATTCATAATCTTATGTCTCTGCATCCCAACCAAGAATACACATTACAAGCTGTAGGTTAGGTCATGGCACAGAGTGTGCGAGGTTTTAAAACCTGATGGGATGATGTTGACCGTGTAGGTCACAGGAAGCCAAATCAAGTGCAGTTACATGCACGTTCCTCTTTGAAAATGATGCCTGAAATGAAAAATCTTCTGAACTGCATACATGTTTTCTTGAAGAGCACTAGCTGTAGTCACCTGAAACAGAGCCATGGAATGAGCTAACAGCTAAACAGTATGGATGGCAGGGTGTTGAATGCTTCACCTTGCTTTTCACTGTCTTATTTTGCAGTGTAGATAGCTGGTGAGATGAGATCATTGTTCCTCTAATAGCATGCTGTTTCCTCTGCATCTCTGATGGCAGAGAAGATAGGTTTCCACGAAGGCCCTGGATCCAACACGTTATTTTAACTGGGAAAGATTATGGGAGGAGAGGGAGTTGGTTATTAGCTTCCACCAGGGATTTGATGTCCCATATTACTTTAGATAACTTAATTGATCTTTGGTTTTTTGATAGCTTGTGCTCTGAGGAAGTATGTGTACTTCTAAAGTCTCTTAGAACTTCCTTAGCATAGTCTTAATTTTCTTGAAAAATCCTAAACCTCCAGAGAACAGCAGAAAGTAAGTTGCAAAGTATATAGTATTGGTACTTAGAAGTACTCCGTATTGTCAACTGTATGCAAATATAATTAGAAGAATTTGACATCTAAAATTGGTATGATGCATTATGCTACCAAAACTATTGGAGTACTGAAGATTAAATACTTGTTGCCTTTAGATCAACATCTTGGATGGGACCAGGGTAGTTTCACCATAATAAAGTGCAGTTTGAGATTAAGACAGTTTCCAGCTATGTAAAATCTGGAATTCTCATATACCTACATTCATGTGTTCAGGGTGATATATTTTTATTTCTTTAAGGTGAAGATTCTTTTTATAGCTGAGTTTGTGCTATTTGTGTGAAACTTGTAAGAGTGATTAAGAGACAGAAAATGAAGTGAGAGATAGTATTAGATTCTGCAGTCTTTCTATGCCAACACAGATGGTGAGTTTTCTCAAAGTACGTTTCTTTGTTTTGGTTGATTTATAAAAGTTCTTAAAGCAGAAAGGAGTATAATAAAGATGAATTTGGTAATGTTTGAATGAGAAGTGTTTAGTATAGAGGAGTTGATCCTGTTCCCACAGAAATCAGTGGCAAAATTGTGGCACAGGACTGAAGGCTCTTAAATCCATGAGTTCCAGAGTACTTTACATTCTTAAGAAATGCAGAGTTCTGAATGGAGAAATTTAAATCCAGGATCAGAGCTACATGTATTACCACGTGTGTTGCTTGGCATCCTGGGTGTATATACGCTAGCAAAGTCCAGTTCTTGCCTGACACCTTTAGGTCATTGACTGTAAAGTATCATCAACTGAGTGTGAATGCATTGTAATGAGGATCGGTTCTTTAAGAGGAGAAATGAATTGTAGCATTCTAATGAAGACTGTTTGGCCTCAGTTGGACTTAGTAGTAGTCAGCCTCGTTACTGGGAGTTACATGCAAAAGTTTTCCATTTTTTACAAGCTCTCTTTTCAAATCTGTGTTAGCTTACCTGTGACATTGATCACTGAGCATTGGTACAGCCACCTGGACAGAGCTCTCCACTAAGATGACACTGAAAGACTCCTTCTGTTAGGCTCTGCTCAGAAACATTAGCTTCCATTGCTAGGAAAGTGACTAAAACCGTGGACTTAATCCAGATCAGTGAAGGCAAAGCAAGAATGACTTCTGTTCCTCAAAGCATACAATACATCTATAGGTACTTCATTTTTATTTTGCTAAGGAAGTATCATTCTGATTATATTTTAAATTGAAAATTGGGACTTGCTATTAAAACAATAAAATTGAAGCATCTAGTTGTTTTAGCATCTCAGCAAAATCATGGCTTCTCTAGAAACGATATTATTCACACACAGAACAGTTTTCAGTTTGTCTTTCCAATACTTTTGACAGAAGTCAAGAAGAATCACTTAAATGGACCAGTGCTGGTGTTTGTGATTTGTCTGAAGGAAACAACTCCTCATTGTTCAGCTAATCAGTTACGTTCTTTGCTTGATTGGCCTGATGGAACTAATGTAGCAAAATTCCAGCCTTTCAGTGGCAAGTCACATAATTCAGAGAATTTTGTTAATTTAGATGATTCTTCATGACAATTTAAATTTCATTTCCAGTATTTGAGCATTGGGGCAATTGTATGTTTTTCATGCATTTTCACAAGTGAAGCAATATTACTAACTGCTCTGCAAAAATTAACTACAAAAAGGACTGTATGAGAAAATTACTTTTGTTTAAAGCAGAAGATCAGTGCTGTACCTTTTACAGTATTGTAAAAAAAATACAGTGGTGTATTTTATGCAGGATTTATTAAATCCTCAAATTAATTAATATTTCAGAGAAGAAGCTTTTATCTTGATCAAAGATGAAGGCAACATCTAATATTTCCTTGGTTTCCAGGACTGGCAATGTGCACAATCCAAGGGATGCTTCTACTTAGAAGATGATGGTGAAATCATTAGTCACAAGTACAAGCTGTACTTACCTGAGAGGTCTACAGTATGTATTACCATCAAGCCTTTAAATGTTCGTCAGGTAGAAGGTAAGTGTATTTGTATTTCTTGGGAGAATTTTCCATTATAAAAAATATTTTCTCTTCTCATGCTGATACATCTCTCCCTTTCTTACTTTCAATACTTTGCGATATTTTTCTCTGTTGACAGAACCCTATTGAAAATACAACTTAACTTGTCACACCACATTTTCTGCTTCATGATTTTGTGCTCACTGCCTGGGCAGTGAAAATCAGCTAAGTCCATTATCTTTCTGTTTGTAGTCAAGCAACCTCCTAGATTATTTTTGGCCATACATTTGTGGAGTTTCTGACTACGAAACTGAAATGTTAGCACTGTTTGCAGTATCTTCCTTTAAGGTGTTGATGTACTTTGTGAGAAACGACGACACAAGGTGAGTATTGCCTGAAGGATCTTGTATTCTCCACATCAGATACTTCTGTAAATACTTAAAACAGATTGTGGCTTTTTATGGCAGTATGGTATCTTGATGTTTTCATTATGAATCTTGTCTGATGGATGTATAGCATAGTATACCAATTTTAATTTTCATCTTAAAAGAGTGAAGTCCAGCATTAGAGCCACCTGAGATGAGTCAGCCTTTGTGCTCCTTTTTTCCAAACAGTGTTGGCTTTTTTCTCTCTGGTGATTCACCAAGGGTCTTCAGTTGCTACGTTGAAATTGTTTTTTCTCCATGTAGATTATTTCCTCTTTAATCCTGTGAAACAGGAGCCATTAGATCCCAAAGATGTTTGAGTCACCTGGACTGGCTCTTGTGCTACAAGTTGGTAATTGGTTCTGATTGAGGTTGGTAATAAAAACTTCACTGCAAATAATTGAGGGAAAATAGTTATTTTTCAGTTACTATCTGGCTGAAATGGGAAGCTGATTGACTGACTTCTAATGGTGGTTTGATACTAACAGATTTGAATAACAGGATGTCTCAGTGTTCTGCTCATAACTTTTCTTTTTTCATGTGGCGCCCTTTTAAACTCTGCCTTAGCATAGTTCTGCTGCAGGATTGTCCAGACATTCTGTGTAACCAAAAAAGTACTTGCTTCTCTTTTGTGAAGGGGAAAAAAAAGAATTCTACTTCTACACTGTTGTAGCTTATGACGTGTCCAAACCTCAGCGCAGCACCTGAGGGACCATCAGACTCTCATGGAGAGGAAGGCAAAATGGCAGTTTATTGAAAGACACAGGCACTTACATACAAGTAGCAGAGCCAGCCCTTCGTGGGCGGTTTTCTACTTAGTTCCTATGTTTCCGTCAGAACACGTGATCTTCCGCATCACCACATCCCTATGCTACTACACTACACAACGTTACTGTCCTGTTGTATGTAGAAATATCTTCTGTTATGGAGAGGAAGGCATAATGCTTCTATGTAAGGAAGAGGTTAATGTTAGCAGAGCGATTACCTTTTTATGAGAAATCAAAAATACCTTCAAATTTGTAAAAAAGTTATGTGGTGTGTAGCCACTCTTTGCTATTCGTGACTCCTAACTGTAGAAAAACTAAGCCCCTACATTCATTGTTTTGCTGTGGGTTGATTAACTTGAAGACCACTTAATAGCTCATTTCTTGATTGTGCCAGGAACTGAGCAGCTACAAGAAATCAGAGAGATTCAAATGGCATCTGTTAAACATCCATGTAGGACCAGGCCTCCATTCCAGTCCATCCCAAGACAAACAAATCATACGTGATCAGACAAATCATATGTGATGCCATGTAGGAGGATCTTTCAACTTAAATTTAAAATATGATTTAAACTTACACTTCTGAGATTTAAATCTTCTGGTATCCCTAGCTTTTGCACATAATCTGGGTTTCCAGTCTAGATGGGTTTAACAATATTTTACAGAACATCAGATGAGAATATGATATAATTTTGCTAACATACTTGATTGCAAATATCTAGGAGCCTTAGTATAAAGAAAAGTAATAATAATGTTCTAATGGTAGAAAACAACAAAAAGAGCTTCCTTAACTACCAAAGCTTTTAGTATTAGACCTACTAATAGTAATCATTATCTGCAAGTGTCACAATACTTGGAACAATTTATCTGATCGGCCTAAACAGGAAAGGTAATCCCAATAGCATATAATGGATTTTTTTTTTTTCCTATCTTGCCTTAACAGGGATCAGTATTATAAATACCATGGAAATACCTACTTTGGATTGAAAGAAAAACAGTTTTGTGCCATTATTAAGCATTTTTCTTGGCAATGTTTTTCTTTTTAGGAAAACCTTGTAATTGGTTGTCAGTGGATACAGCTTTGTATATTCTGAAGGAAAGTGAAACCCAAGAAAATCTACACCTTATGGGCTTTACTGAACAACAAAACAAAGAGGTTAGATATTTTTGCTGTCTTCCTGTTTTGATTGTTATATCTTTAAATGCTGCATGGGTGAGTTCCCATGTGTTCGGAAGTAATTCAAACTGTACCTAATCAAACTAGAGAAGAAACACTTGTTCTGTGCATGTTCCCTTTCAAAATGGACAGCAGCTGTGCAAGGTGAGATGTAATACAGTCTTACTTATGCCCTTTGGATGGGCTGAATTGCAAGCCACGTGTGGAAGTTTAATGAAATTCTTGTGAGGACCATATTATCATGTGGTGTGTTAGCAAATATTTCTGAGTTGCTGGTTATCTGTATAGATGTGGGGTGTGGAAACTCATTTGTATCCCTCCATCTTGAAAGATAAAATGTCAAAGGTAAAATTTGTTAACATTTCCTTTTGTTTTCTTTCTCCTTGCTATATGTATGGTTTTGAACTTCATAGTGCACAGAATATTCTTATGCTATAAGAAATAAAGGAGGAGAAATGTCAGCGTTAGCTGACTTCCCCCTTCCAAGCCACAGGGAACTCAGCTTGCTTCTTAAACCCTACATTACTTGTGACTTTTTAAATAGGAAGTTTTTGCTGCTAGTTTGAACAAAGCTGAATAGTGAGGGAGGAAATTAAAAACTCAGTGGGTTTGTCTGCTTCTGGCTGCTTTTTAGTGTAACAATTAAAGTGTGTTACAGATCTGAAAAGTGATAGGGCTGTTACTAGGCATTTCTAGTAATGACCGTTATCCCCTCATCTCAGGTCCTGTATGTTTTTCTTAATCTTATTATAACTAAGACATTCACTAGGTTTTTTGTCTTTAAAATGGCATCACATAGCATCTCACTGTAGACGTTTTCTTTAAGGAAAGAGCCTAGCGTTACCAGTGTTTTCAAGTAATTAATCACTTCTTAAATGATACCTTTCCTGATTACTAATGATATTCATACAGAAATAACTTACAAACTTGTCTGTCTTCCTTCAAGAGTAGATGTTTGGATGGAGAGGGGAGCTTGGATCAGGTGTTTACTGGCTGCTCCCATTCACAACAGGCTGTAGGTTGAAGAAGGTAAAAACACAAAGTACTGGAGAAGCAAAACTGGTGTATAGAGGTGAAGATGGAGACCTGGCTCTGACCAAGGAGTTCCGGTGAGTTGTGTTCCTAGATAGGCACAGTAACTATCATAAAAATGCGTGCTCCGAAGAGCATCTAGCTTTTTAAAAGCTGTATGTTACTGAAGTACTGTTTGTACAGAATATTCTCAAATAGACTGAATAGTTATCGACAATACTGTGAGGCAGTAAATGAAATAAGTATTTGGAAATAGTTCTGCCTTTTTCATCTTTTAGAGCAGCATTATTGGATATATTTGAAACAATTGATTTGGATGGAAATGGCCTTCTGAGTTTGGAGGAATACAATTTCTTTGAACTGAGAACTAGTGGTGAGAAATGTGATGAGGAAGCATGGGCTGTATGTAAGGGTAAGTTCTTTGCTGTGCTTGATACAACTAATTAGGGCTATCATTCTACTTGCAAGCTGTTGTTCATAGTATCGTATTATGTATCTAGTATAGAAGAACTGAAAGTTTTGTAGCCTACAGCAAGAACACGTGCAGATACTGTTCTCCCTTTGTTTTTCTTTTTTTCCTTTTCTAGTCTCCTGTCTTGTTTTGCTTCATTCTGGTTTGTGTGCCACTGACCTTCTGCTGAGAAAATTCTTCCCATTGCTAACTGCAGAGTTTTGTAGGTGAAAGATTTTGTAGCTGCCAAAACCTACAGGTTTTCTAATCGTGGATCATATGGTGAATTAAACTGTAAGAGGTATTCATTTAATCAATCTCTTTTCTACAGAGTAAGCTGCTACTGCTTTTATATTTCACAAAGTGTTGAGAGGGACTTTTAAATAGTGTGTATATGATGCTTTAAAAATGCCATCTAGAGCTTATGATGACTGTTTGGAAAATTAATTAGAAAACGCCTGTTGCAACTATACATTTTTTTCAGGTGTAAGCAGTTATAAGTCATTAAAAATCTGTCTTTTGAAGGTTCATATATGGTGTGTCAGTCTGTCCATATTGTGCTATATGACAGCATGAGATTCTGAGACTTCCATGGGTGAGACGGGGAAGCTGACAGTTAAAACTTTCAGCTGTGCTTTGTTTTCTGTCTGCTGATACATCTCATCAATGTTACTGGAGGTCCTGCCAGCTTGCAGCAGTGTTGGGCCACAGATATCAATGTTAAAGAAAAAAGGAGGTCTGTGGCATTGCGAAGGCCTTGAGAATGCACGTATTTACCTTGTAACAGGGCTAGGAGAATACAACCACCAGTGACTATAGGCTGCTCTAATAATACAGTGCGTGAAAGCAGTGGTTTCAAAGCATGGGCGGTTTAGCCGCACTTGTGTGAACAGACTGCACATCTAGAAACGATTCTGTGAAAATTAGAGGAAACTATAAGAAATAGTTTTTCTGTAACTTGTGTCTGACATGCCAGTATGGCATATCATTGTATATCAGCCCAAGTCATCTTTGATATAATTCATTTGTAGGCTATGACACATTGCTTAATTTGGGCCAAAATACTTCACATCTGGCAAGTCCTGCTAATTACTTCTCCCCAGAACACTCTAAGATAGTGGATTTTTTCCAAAATGACAGAAAGCTCATATAGAAATACTTTTCTATAAATGAGTTTCTCATCTGTTTCATCCCTATCCTTTGCCACACTTTATGCCTTTGTCAGTGTTGCACCTCTGTGCACTGGTCTCAACATGCATAGGAGGGGTATATATATATATATATATATATATATGCGTGTGAAGTGTGTAAGAGAGGAAAGAGAATATGGTGAATGTTTTACTAGGTCATTAATCAGTTGAAGGGTTCAGACGAATATCATAAATCTTGACACCAAAGTTCAAGCCATTTATTATAGCATCTGTACCCTTAGATAGATTTATTAAATTGGTAATCCCTTTTTAATAATATATAGTAAAGATTTAGCATTGTTATGAAGATGAGAAAACCATTTTAAAAAATCTCTGACACAAGGACATTTCAATTATGTGTTTGCTGACATTAGAGTGGTCTATCTGTGATATTCTATCTAGAGAGGGGTGTTAGGATTACTGGCATTTTATTGCTTTTTAGGAACTAAGTAAATAATTTCTGTATCAAGGACCTCAAGCGCTAAGGGTGCTGGCTCCAGCAGGCTTCCATTTCCCGTTCCTAATATACCCCATTCTGCAAATCTCAACCACAACAAACACTGCTAGCAAAAAGAAAAAAAAAAATAAATATAAACTCTTTCTGTTTTGAAATCTCACCCTCTTTTGGGTTATACAAGGGGCCAGCTGTTTCTAGTCATTATCTAAAATCCACAGGGAAGCTCTGCAAAGAGCATGTATCTGGTCAGGGACATCTTTCCCAAATAATATGGGAGAGCCTGAGATGGCGCGAATGGCTCCATCTTTTAAACCCTGTTAACATAAGTGGGAGTTTGGCTCTGGAAGGATGAAGGGTGTTTGCAGAGAGAACAGATGTTTAAGTGCTACCTTATATTTCTTTTTAAATAGATAATTTTGATATGAAGAAGAATGAACTAACAAGACAAGGATTTATGGATTTGAATCTAATGGAAGCCAATGACCGTGAAGGGGATCCTAGTGACCTTTGGGTCACTTTATTGTCTCTGGGCTACAACAAAGCATTAGAAATGACAGAGGTATGATAGCCATATAGCAAAAATAACTGCTTCACATACAGCTTTCCACACATGTTTAACTGCAGTACTGTTTCTGTCATAAATTGATTTGAGTAGGTCAGTGATCCAGTCCAACAACTGTTAATACAGGGTTTACACTATGACTTTTGGTCATTATGGTATCCTTAGGTATGCTTTCTTAGGATAACACTGGCGTTGTTGAAGGAGGAGATTTGCCTTCTGTTTTAGAGAAAGCCAGTGTTTTGTGGGGTTGTACAGGAAGGAATCTTGGGTTATACCTGTGGAAAGAATTCGTGCACCTAGCTGGTAGGAAGTGATAAGAAGACAGTGATGGTAAACTGTGACCTGTCAGCAAACCTACAAAATGTGTGACTTGCTCTGCTTAAAAAAATCACTTTCCTGGCCGAGGCCACAACATAAGTGGGTAAGGATAGGTAACTTTTTGCCCCCCACGTGATTCAGAATTCGTAATTCTCAGACATGGCTATTTCTGTTACTGTTGCCTTTCACTACAGTGTCTGAAGGTGTTCAACGTACAGGTTTAATGAAGGGGCTTCAGGTGGCACACTGTTTATTTTACAGGACCAGGGATTATTTCTCTTATGTTTATGCTTGCTTATAGAGTTATTTATTTATTTATTTATTCAGAAACGGTAGCAGTGTTGATGTGAATAGCTCTTACTAAAGAACGAGGTTCTCTTTAATGACGAGAAAAAAATTATGAAAAATTAAAGGATACATTAAATATGCAGATAATCATTTAAGTTTCATTTCCAAGGAAAGCTGATTTTTTAAAATCATCATCTGATTATATTCTTTCATTAACATTTGTTAAACCAGGGTTAGCATAGTCACCATATAATATATATCCGTGTGTGGAACAAATATAGGCAGACCCAAAAGTACTCAGTATGGCTGAGAGAACATCAGTTGTCTTGCAGTGAAAATCTTGAGGTCATGGTGAATGATTTCTTGATGGTGAACACTTTCTCCTTTTCCTGCGAGTATGGTTAGTAGAGGAGCTATAAAACTGTCTTTCTGCATTTCAGACGTAAGAGGGAGCTATTCTCTAAGAAAAGATTTGGGGAGGTTTTTCTCAAGTTAAAGAGATTTCAGAAAGGTATTTTGTGCCTTATACTAGCTGTGGTTTATGGCTATAGTCTTTGCTTTCCAAAGGACAACGTAGCTCTCCGAAACTCTCTGATTTTATTAATCTAAAAATGTACATCTACTTAACATATGCCTATATCTTAACCCTTTAATTCCTCAATTTTACGTGGTTTAAGAGATTAATATTTCGGGAGCATTGAGCCCCTAACAAATTAAAGACAGAATCTGAGAAATCCTAGTAGATTCCAATAGCCATTTGAAAGAAACCGAGGTGCTATTACTGAGCCTAACAACTAGGAGTTTTTGTTTCTTACAGGTACTAATCTTAGCCAAGATATTGTAAAAGCAGAGTGCTTAATGCAGCATTGCGCATAGTTTAAATCTGTGGCAAGAGTGTGACAGGTAAAGGAGGCAGGTTTATTTCAGACACTGAAATACATTCATACTTCTCCTTAATTCCTTTATTTTTGTTTTTAATTCCTTGTACGTTTTGCTATCCACGAAAGGATTTGCTATGTTGGAGCTGAATGCACCAAACTGCATCTTGAGTGTGATGTGATTGGCATGAAAAACATTCATTTGTCCTGAGTGTTCACTTGGTTTAAAAGATTGCCACAGCTCTCGGGTTTTAAGTATTTAATGTTCAGGGACATACTCGTATTTGGGTAATTCTGTGTCAGAGCATATATGAAAATACTTAGGAGCTGTGGATGAAAATCTGAGGGGGAAAACTACAGATAAAGTCATGATGAAACTAATTTTCTCCATTACAGGCATGTCCCTTTGTCATTGACATCTATGCAGAAAAATGCAAACCCAAAATTAAAGCCATATATCTAGAGGCAGGGAGCTCACAACTCAACAGGGCTATCTGCAAGTCTGTTGTTAATAAAGGAGAGGCCAAAGTAATGGATGGCTGTGAAAACATAATCATCTATACCTACAAAGCGGGCAGGAGAATCACTTCTGTTATTGAAAATAAGGTACGGCATTAGACTTCTGTAAGGTACTTTGTGTTAATGTGCATTATTGTTCTTCTTCCGTCCTTACATCATTTTTGAGAACTACATTTTCTCATTTTTGATATCAACTTTTGTTAACTACTTCATTAAAAAAAAAATTAGTGCCTGATGCAAAGCTCTTTTTGACATATGACTCAGACTTTAAAAGAGTCTGGATCAGTGTTCTTGGAAGGGACAGCTTATTATAATGAGGCAAACAGTTTTCAGTATTATTTAGAATCTGAATATTTGCTTGTGTTCACATTCCAATTTGACAGTATGTTGATAATTATTTGAGACATAGTATGTTCATAATACCAGAAAACAAATACTAGGAATAGGGAATAGAATTACAGAAAAACTACAGCATTTACATGATTTAGTGTTTTCATTGTGCGTAAGAAAGTAGAAGAACAATGATTTGCATTGGTTGTGTTTTAGAAGTGTATTATGGATGAACTCTTAACTGGCTAGTCTGACAGGTTTACTTTCTTACTGATCCAAGCTAAGAATTGTAAATCCAAGCAAAAGTGGATGGTGAGAAGCAGAGATTTTAAATCTTTTTGCATAGATTGTAATGAATGTGCTTTTTATTCTCAGTTTCATTTCTGTCAGGAACTGTGAGTAGATAAATACAGTGCAGTAAGATGCTAAACTTTAGATGCTTTACATTTTAAAAGATCATAGCAAGAAGTGTATTTTTAAATCTACAAACATGTGAAAGGGGGTGGGTTGATGGACTAATATTAGGAGTGAATGCTGAGGCTCCTTGGAACTACAGGTTTAGATCTGCACTTCGCCCTTTAGGGTAGATATACTGGAGTTATTTATATGTTTGGGGATATGTCAGAGAAGGAGATGAGCTCTGTACTGAGGCAGCTGGATACTGTCTGATTAAAATCACTGACCGCTGCCATTTATACCATTTGGGCTTCATTTGCAGACAACACCAAGTTGGGTGGGACTGTTGAACTGCTAGAGGGTAGGAAGGCTCTACACAGGGTTCTAGGCAGGCTGGATCACTGGCTGTAGGGACACGTAGGGTCTAGAGCACAAGTGTTATGAGGAGCAGCTGAGGGAACTGGGGGTGTTTAGCCTGGAGAACAGGAGGCTCAGGGGAGACCTTCTCGCTCTCTACAGCTGCCTGAAAAGAGGTTGTAGAGAGGTGAGGCGGGTCTCTTCTTCTAGGTAACAAGCGATGGGATGAGAGGCAATGGCCTCAGGTTGTGCTGGGGGAGGTTTAGGTTGGATATTAGGAAAAATGTCTTAATGGAAGGGATTGTCAAGCCCTGGAACAGGCTGCCCAGGGAAGGGGTGGAGTCCCCATCCCTGGAGGTATTTAAAAGATCCATAGATGTGGTGCTTAGGGACATGGGTTAGTGGTGGGCTTGGCAGTGCTGGGTTAATGGTTGGACTTGATGATCTCAAAGGTCTTTTCCAATCTAAACGATTCTGTGATTCTGTTCTAGAAAAGAATTTAATAAAAGTCAATTTTATGCATCTGTCTTCTAAGATTCCCACAATGCAAGCAGTCTGGTTATACCTTCAGTTATTGTACTGATGATTTCAATGGAAATAATTGTTTCTGTTATTTCTCTAATTAAATTAAGGAAATATGGTAGCTCCTGAGAGATTCTCTTTTTAGTCTTGTGTATGTATTTAATCAGTGGGTAAAGAAAGGTGTCTTTTAACCCTCCCTAGTTAGGGTGTGAGCTGGAGAGATTAAACGACCTTGCATACAGAGCATCAAATTTCTGAGAGAGTAAGCAGCACCAAATCTATTCTTTGCCTATTTGTGTGCCAAAATAAATAGTTAATGAAGCATTTCCTATCATCCAAAGCACAAGCTTACTCTAATATACCCTCTGTGCTAGATGAATCTCTGTGACCTTGTTCATATTACAGGAAGATACTTTTTGGCACAGACAATTCTTTTGTTTGCCTTTATCTCACTGCCATGTAGAAATGAGGACTTCACCAAAGTGATGCCAGAGCAGACAGATCAAAGTCATAAGCAGCTCAATGCTAAATTGTGTTTAATTTCTGCAACACCACCGTATTTCAAGAATTATTATATTTACACTCAGCTATCCACAAACCCTTTGTACTGTGAGCACTAGAGATAACTTTTTTTGGTCAGTCCTTACCAGTCTTAATGGTAGCCTCTTTGCTGCCTAAGGTTGATTGTGTGAAGTGACTGTGTTTCTATTCCAATTCTCAATACAGAGAGAATGCTGGATAACATTGTCTAAGAATCAGACATTTTCCAATGTCTCTATCAAATTGCAATTTATCTAGAGACAGCTGAAAAGCAGGGTATATAGCATGTCCTTAGGTCTTGTGTCTTGAGTATTGCCTGGAATAAACTGGCGGTTAATGAGTTTTCCATTACCCACATATCTTGGATATTTTTTTTTATATATGTATATCTTGGATCCTTCTTGGAAGCATTTGCACAGCAGGAATGTCTGTTCTTTAAGTGATTGTACTTATATGAAATTTCTCAAATATTTTAAAAAATCTCTATAAAGCCTAGCTGGTTTTATTCAAGAGAATGTTTGAAACAAACCATGTGCAGCAGATTGGGATGGGTCACATCTTGATGAGTGTCTCTTCCAAACACCTTTGTGAGGTGTTGTCTTTGATTTGTGGCAGTAAGGAACTAGTGAGGATTCCTGGTCATTTATTACAACAGGAGACTAAATATGAAGGATGCTCCTACTGCTTACATTGGGCATTTAACTTCAGTTGTTAGGAGCTGAATCTCTATGTAGTTGGTGAGAATTTATGAACATGTAGTATGAGCTCCTGAGGGAATGGCCTTTTGCTGGTGGGATAGGAACCCTGAAAATCAGAATGGCCATTCAATGTCAGATGAAGATCCTTTTATGTTTCCATAAATGACCTGTAGGAGATGTTGCAAGTACAAAAACTGGGCAAGCATCCAGTGACGCTTCTCTAGATTGCGGTCCTAGTCTCTAGTGATGTGCAGTTCAAGGACTACTTGAGTCAGAAATACTTTCTTTGTACTTAAAATCCCTTCGTCTTTTTTTCTAGTATGAATTTATCCAGTCACCTTTGGAAACTGTAAACCACCATCAGCAACGATGCGTGGCACAAAGTTTTCTCACTCAGTGGTGCTCCCATGTTGTATCTTCACAAGTACTTAAGTTTTTCAGTGAATCTTAAATGACTATTGACAGTGAGTCCAGGCTCATTGTCCAGACTGTGATGATGCTAAGATACGCTTGAAATTGTTACTCTTCAAAGAGACTAGACATCAGCATCCTTAAAGCATTTCCATCCTGTACAATAGCAAAGTTAGAGGAAGTAAGAGGAATGTGTAGTTGTTACATAAAGAACAGCCACTTAACCATTAGGACTAATGCGTTCCTTCATGTTTTTTCACTTGCAGTCTGAAAACAAAGTGATTATTCATGTCAACAATGAGCAGAGTAAGAACTGCCTAAGTAGTAGGGGACTGCCTGTTTTTGCTGTAGAAGTGGCACCAAAATCCATGATGGTAAGATTTTTATTGTTTAGCCAACTTTAAAATCTAAGCAAGAAGAAAAAAACGTGACATCTTTGCAGTTCCCTTTTGCAGGTCTTTTATTGTGATAATGAGTGTGTGGATAGTGGCATCTTAATCACCAGTACAGATCAGAAACAGTTCTTGATATTTCAAAACTGAACATGTACTTGATGTATCCATGTTTTTCTGTGCAGATTGCTATAAAAATCCATAGCTGTTCAATTTTTGATAGGTGTGCCTATTTCAGTGGGCCATCCAATACATGTACCGTTTATTCTTTTTCTTTTATTCTTATATTCTTTTTTTAAGGCTGTATTTTCTTTTTTTTACTTGGCGAATTTTAATCAGATATATTGATGTCTGTGAGAAACAGACCAAGTATGCACTAGTCAGAGACAAAAATATATGCGTACTGCACTCCTTATGTACAGTGTCATTTGCAGATGGCTAACTTTGGTTAAACTTGACTTAACCGATCCTGTTTAGCCACAAGACAATTTGATCTGCCGATCCCCAGTCCCCATTCTGGAGCTGGGCTTTAGTGAAATTTCTATGAGGGTTCTAAGAGACAGAATGAGATTGAAAATGCGTTACAAATGCAGTTGATACTCTTCTTCATTCATTTGTGAAGAAAATCCAGTTTTTATTATTCTAAAAGTATGGTCTCTCTTTAAAAGAAGAGGCATCTGAACTGTTTTATATTTCACAGTTTTCCAGTGTAGATACATACAAACCT
This sequence comes from Falco biarmicus, assembly GCF_023638135.1. Classification (NCBI taxonomy): domain Eukaryota; kingdom Metazoa; phylum Chordata; class Aves; order Falconiformes; family Falconidae; genus Falco; species Falco biarmicus. The sequence continues at coordinate 5,452,171 of NC_079298.1, read as the reverse complement.
GTTGTAAACAGGTAGAGTCCTATGACAGAGGCCGGGTTGGGGCCTGTTCTAATATTGCTGCTGACACTTGAGGTAACTATAGCCTGATTCTGTAAGGTGTTTTATTAATTTTAATTTCAGCTTCATTCAGTATAAGCTGTAGGCTTAGTGCCCCTTACGCATATTTTGCTGTCATGCAATTAAATTAAATCACAAGTTTTGAATACCAGCTGTCATTATGGATGATGGATGTTCATAATATAGTGTTAGTGATATATGTACTGGAACAGTTCATTTTGCTTACATAGCACTTGAGGTAACATACGTGCAGTTCTCCAGTAAACAAGTATTTCACCTCTGTTTTCTCTATTCTATACAGGTTTCTCAGCACGTGATGCCACTGAACGAGCAGGAAGAATGGCTTTATAATTGTGTGCATTCCCTCTTACATTAAATGTTCTAGTTAGAGGGCTGTTTCTTAGCACTCATGCTGAACCAGGAATCTTTTTTGGCAGCTTCTAGGCAATTGGTAGTTTTGTCCTTCTCAAAAAGCTGGCATACATTTATACTTGGCAGAGTTTGATTTGTTAAAGTCAGTGAATCACATAAGTACTTATTTCTGGTATCATACTTCTGCTGATGGCTTTTAAGAAACATTTATAGTGATAGTTTAGGGATGGATTAACTGTAAGTATGCAAAATCCTTTGCAGAGTATTCATCACGTATGGTCTAACAAAATATATTGGCGTGCAAACATTGAGATGCAACAAAAATTAGGGCTGTTCAGTAATACAGCTGACAGTTGTAACATAATTGTGTTTTATAAAGGCTAGTTTCCCTAAATATCGTCTTATTTTCTATAACATGTAATGTAGTTCCATCACATGCTGGAACTGCTTCACCGAGGAAAAACTTAATCTGTTAAATGGGTCTGATGGATTCCTAATTAAACATCCTTATGGTTTTGATGTCAGAAGCATAAAGAGGTGGGGTTCATAATTTCATTTTGCCACCTGATAAAGTATGTGCTTCTTTCCTTTTTATTTTTTATTTTTTCATTTGATGATAATACTAATCTTATACTTGTTCTGAGTAATTAGTGCCTGGTTTTATACTCTCTTATCTAAAATAAAGTCTGCATTTTTATGTGCAATAAGGAAGTAACATTATTTGAGGAAAACAAAAATTTGTCTTCATTCTTGACTGTTAACAGCTATTAATTATTTCCAGGGTAGCTGAAATAAGGAGACTGAAGTCCACCAAGTTTAGGCTGCAATATCAATGAGAAGCAGCTTTGAGGTGCTAAAAATATTCATCCTATTATGCTTTTCTGGTTCTTTTAAATGTCTGCTAATGTGGAAAAAATAATGATGACCCTTGCCACTGGATGCTTAAAAAGTGTCTGAGTTTAAAATAGACATTAAATGTATGTGACCTCATCTGTGAGGGCAGCAAGTGGTCTTGAAAAGCTATATTTATCTGCCAGCAACTCCTGCACTCTGCTGTTACTCTGCTGTAATTGTACACTGGGCGAGTAAATGTCAGTTACAAAATGAGAGCCCTGCTAGAGGCTGGCTGTGATTTGCACAGCTCAGCAATTGGTGCTCAGGCAGCTTTACTGGTGATCTTTTAGTTTGTTGGTTTGTTTTTTTTTTTCTCCTTAGCAAGTACAGCAGATACCGTTTTCATTTTCAGACTTGTCTGAAAGAACTAGAGGTTGTATTAAGAGGCCCCACGAGTATTTGCTAATTTCTAGTTCTAGCAAACAACAGAGCTCTGTAAATGCTGCCCCAGGCAAGGTGTGGATAGGGATGTTCATAACCTCGGAAGTTCCTAGCTAGGTGTCTGAGGAGCTGGGAAATAATGAGACACTTTCTGTGCATGGTAGAGAGTACAAAACGAGTTCTATATTATTTGCATTTCTTTTGTTTATAAAATCAGTCATGTTAGATGTGGCAGGAATCCATATGCTACCTAATGTGCATTTTAGGAAAGGAACAGTTAAAACTGAAAGAAGTACTTAGCTGAGAAATCATTGTGCATGCAAAACCTTGGCTTTGCTGCAGGTAGGGTCTAGTTGAGTATGACACAGTGGTACGTTCAGAACCTTTTTTTTCTTTTCTGATCCTCTTGCTGCTAGCAAGAGTTTTGTATCTAAGTGGAAACATAGGCTTCGCTCGCCATGGTAGGTTGTACCTTTCCTGGCCTGGACAAGTTGAGAGAAGAGGTCTCAGTTGTATCTGCGGTCTTCTCTAGTTTGCTCCAAGTCCAGGTACCACCAAGGCAGAAAAAAGAGTCTAGCATTGTTTTTTTTAAAGCTGAACACAGGTAGTAGCCTCTTTCGTTCGATGGGAGACATTTGGGAGAAAAAGCATCTGTAACAGCTTTAATGTGAATTTCTGAAATATTCTCTGTCTTTTGAGAACTAGTGCTATAGTAACAATGCAGCTTCTTCATAATTTTGCCGACACTGGCCTTCCCTGACCACCCTTCTGGGGGCACGGGGTGGGTCTCCTGCTTGTGTCAGGTGGTGAGGTGAGGCCTGGGGTGCCAGAGCCTGCATGTAAGGGCCTGTGGTGACATCCCCATGGTGGCCATAGGGACACGTAGGGGCCGGAGCGCAAGTGTTACGGGTGTGTGAGGGAACTGGGGTTGTTTGGCCTGGAGAAAAGGAGGCTCAGGGAGACATTGTCACTCTCTACAGCTGCATGAAAGGTTGTAGCAAGGTGGGGCTGGTCTCTTCTCCCAGGTGACAAACCATAGGAGGACAGGCAATGGCCCCAAGTTGTGCCAGGGGGGTTTAGTTTGGGTATTAGGAAAAATGTCTTCATGGCAGGGGTAGTAAAGCCCTGGAACAGGCTGCCCAGGGCCGTGGTGGAGTCCCCACGTCCAGATGTGGTGCTTAGGGACATGGCTTAGCGGTGGGCTTGGCAGTGCTGGGTTAATGGTTGATCTCCATGATCTTAAAGGTCTTTTCCAACCTAAGCAAGCGTGTGACCCTGTGGCAGGGGGCTAGGCCCCGGGGGTGCTGGTGCAGCCCCTGCCGGCCGCAGCACCTCGCCTTCCTCTCCCCGCAGAGCCCGGCGCCGGCACCCGCCGAGACCTGCCGGCGCGCAGATCCGCGGCTCGCCAGGAGGGCTGTCGGCCTTCCGCCGCCTCCTTAACGACGGTGCGACACCGGGACCCCCCGGCCCGTCTCCCGGCGCCGGTGGCGCCTTTAAGGGGCGGGAGCGGCGGCGGGGCCGGCCCTAGCCGCGGTTCCCCCCGCCCCGGGCCGCGGCCGCCCGGAACTGGCAGCGGCGGCCGGCCATGGTGCGGATCGCGGCGGTGAAGACCCAGCCGTACGGCGACCAGAAGCCCGGCACCAGCGGGCTGCGCAAGCGGGTGACCGTCTTCCAGAGCAATGCCAACTACACCGAGAACTTCATCCAGAGCATCCTGGCCACCGTGCCGGCGGCCGAGCGGCAAGAGGCCACGCTGGTGGTGGGGGGGGACGGCCGCTTCTACATGAGGGACGCCATCCAGCTCATCGTCCGCATCGCTGCCGCCAACGGGGTAGGGCTCTGCGCTCCCGGCGCTTCCCTGCCCCTCGGCGGGCAGACGGCAGTCCCCCGGGCCGGCCCGGAGGCTGGTCCCGCGGCGGGGGGCGGCGAGCTGGCCGCGGCAGCGGGAAATCGCTGGCGCTTTGCGTGTACGTGGCGTGGAAGCAAATCAGCGAGTGACACATACGCTGGGGAGGCTCAGCGTGGGGACAGCTCGTGTCTCACGCAGTAAAAGTGACCCGGTAGCCTTACCTCCCTGTGGTACGTGCAGGAGCAGTCAGACGCGTGCAAGTGCGGAGGTGGGGAGGAGCGTGCAGTTTTCCTGGTACTGCTTTTTGTTGCTCAGGGCCATGGGTGTGTTTTTTAGCTAACAGCAAAACCAGTGGTGCAACGTGGAGGTGGTGAGGTGTGCAGGGTGGGGAGCAACACAGAATTCCACGATGCTGGACTGCATCTGGCTGCTGGAGACTTCATTCCTGTTGATCCCTCTCTGTTCTGTCACTTGGTCAGCCCAAGAGAAGCCCAGCAGGCACAGCTGATAGGGATAGCTGCACTGAAACTGAATTTGCAGAGGGAGGTTTTTCACTATGGTTGGTCTTTTTCAAATGAGAAACATCCCCGTCTCCTGGGTCACTTGACTCCTTGTCAGCAGCAAACATTCTTCCTCATAGACCAACGAGGAGGGAGTGGGCTGAGGATGTTTGGTGGCTAGGGTTGGACATCAGGGTAAAACCTTAGTTACGTATTTCAGCCTCCCAGTGGCAGTCAGGTGCCTCAGTGCCTTTTAAGTGTCTGGCTTCTTAAGAAACAAAAAAAAACTAATTAGAGATACCTGCTGCCTTATGGCATAAAAAAAGCAAATAACTGTTTCTTTTTAAGCCATGTAGAAATTTGTCTTTTGTGATTTGTGGTAGCTGTTAGCTTTCAGTCTGTGTCCCAGCATCCCTGAGCAGCACCGGCCTTGCTGTGTGCACCTGTGGAAGTGATGGATAGTGCAGCCTACCCTGACGAGAAAAGCGGCAGACACTTGTTTATTTATTTGTTCTAAGAAAGGGTTGGAGTAGAAACATACAGCATTTTTGCCTGACTGCACACACAGACAGCACCTTGGATCCCTATGAATAAGCAGACTGGGAGACTTGTTCTCAGGGATAAAGCCCTAGTTTGTGCAGGTTTTTGGATGTGCACCTCAGGGCATGGTTGGATGTGGCAGCCTTCCAGGCTGAGTTCATCATCAGAACCTCAGCCCTTTCCCAGAAGTAAGCAAGGATGTGAGGGTGATACCATGCTGGGGTCTGATGAGGTGTCTTACTGGGAAGTGGGGTCAAGGGCCAGTTGCTACTTGAATCCTCCACCCTGATTGTGCAGATGCTCACGTACGTGCAGCATTGCAGCACTGAGCTTTCTGCCAGAGTTGCAGAAGCAGGTCCCAAGGGGTGCACTTGCTAACGGGCATTTGACTTGTATTTTGTCCGCGTGAATTCAGAGTGCTAGGATAGAATTGGCTCTAAAGTCAGGAAAATGTTCTAGAAAGGCAAGAAAGGAAACAGGAGGTAGAGGAAGAAAACAGGTGGAAGAATACGTGGATTAAGAACCAAGACACTAGTAGATGAAGTGAGAAGTTTTACTTTAAAATCATTTGTTCTGGATTTTTAATTTGTAAAACAAGATAAAGGCCATGGCCTGAGACAAAATGTTAGACTATTTCAAGCAAAAATTTGGCACTATTACAGCATTACCATTCATCTACTGATGCAGGTTTTTCATAGCCTTATTACAGCAGAACAGAGGTAGTAGTATAGGCTTGCCAGAGTACGGTGGAGTGCCATGGAATTAGCCCATTTTTTCCCCCCAGAGACTCAAAGAGGAGTGGTAGGTCAAAAGCACTGCAAAAATGTAGATGTAAATATCCAGTTTAAAAGAGAGGAGGAAAAAGACCTCAAAAGGGGAGCACTGAAGAGCAAAATATCCCCCAAATTCTTTAAGAAATGAATAGCCTGAACAAGTAACCAGAAGGAGGTACAGTGAAGTGATTTGCAGAACACAGGGTCATTGAAAACTTGACATAAAATTGCTGGCTAAGTTTGAGTGGCACTGGCCGGTATAAGACGGTGCAGGTTTTGTGTTGCCAAAGTAAAGAATGGCAAAACCATCAGGTTCCAAGAAATGAGGTGACTAAAAATAGAAAGTTTCTTTAGCAAATGCAAAATGTTAGTTTTTAATAAATTCCTACGTACTTGCTTTCCTATTGGGGAATGGTTAGGGGACACTTGCTTTGTGGTTTTTCTCTGTAATTGCAAGTATTGCTTCTCTGATAGTTACCACACTGTAGTTGAGTAAGAGCCTATGAAAATCGTGTTTCTTCATAATAAATGTGAAGTAACTAGAAGTTGCCTACCCTTCAAAAAGAAGGGTGGACTACTACTGTTAACTGGTAAGAAAGTGTACTGCAGAACAGGGAACGCTTGTTCCTGGAGGCTGTGGTTTTGTCTGAGTGCTGGGGCTCTTGGAGGGTCTCCTGACTCCAGCAGGCACATCTCAGAGAAAGACAGTATTCTCATGCTGAAAAATACTGAGTAACATAGGGAAAACTCCAGAGGTGGCTGCATTGCCCTGTCTGGACACTGAACAAACAGCACTGTTCTGTCTGTAGGGAAATGGTTGTTACAATGCATGTGAGGAAGGACTGGAATGTAGTTACAGCATGAATGTGGTGGAAGCGAAAACAAGAAGTAAGGAATAAAAGTAGGATGAAGAGAAGTTTGGGCTACAGTATTTTCTAACATGGCTCTTCTGATTGCTTGATTAACAAGGGATGTTATACCAGGCTGTATTCACTGATCCAAAGTCAGCCAGCCAGCCACCTGTACCAAAGCAAGTGCTGGAAAACTGTATTTCTGGTTCTAGGGATTAAGAGGTGATTGGATTAATACTTCAAAATCACTTAGTTTTAAGATCTTGTTGAATGGTCCTCTCAAGCCACAGGAGAAACCTGAGAAACCACAGTTCATGGTTGTTAGCTTTACAAGGAAAGGAGGCTAAAGTGACTTTTAGTTTTGTTTCCATCTGGAGTGGTCAAGTGTAAGTACTTAGTTATATATCAGTTAGCAACAACTCAATTTGTAGTTGCACGATTAAGGAGTGTTCATGCTATTTATGTTTGCTTTTATATAAGTAAACTAAAATAGAGACTGTTAGTTTTGCCATTCTCAGTTGGCATCCAGTGTAGGTTGCCTGCTTTAGGTTGGTCTGTGTGCCAGGTTTTCTTCATGTTATTGACACATAGTTCTGACTCTTAAGCTTTTTTTCATGTAATTAAAAAGCTCCTGTCAGAGTATCATTTGTCAGAGTAGAATGACATAGCTTTATGTCAAAAATAGGCAAAAATCACAGAAATGAAGCTAGAAATCTAGATCTGATCACATAGTTAGCATCAGGTTGATTCATTAATGTTGTCACCTGCTGTTCAACAAATTTTCTGTGCCCCTGGTTCCTTCTTAAATAAACAGATTTCAAAGTGCTGCAAAGTAGCTACATTAAAGCAAATTGCTTGGAGGTGTTTTGAATGCCAGGCAGTGCTTTGCATGTTAAGTACTAGCCTGGTTTTGTTTTGCTGCTGCAGGACAAACAATGCTTTTGTTAGAAATACTGCTCTGTACCCTAGACAGTTTGGTTTCCTGGCTTCAATGCTATTAACCTTTTCCCCCACTCAATTATCCCAAGGAAACCAAGTGTTTAAACTCGATTGCATTGCTCAGCAGCCCTTTATTTGCCACTTTCTACTTTTTGTAGCCCTGCTCCCTTTTTCTTTGTGTTGTTCCGCCATCGCCTCCAGACCAGTTTCCATTCCAGTGGTGCCACTGAGCCCATAATAAGCAGTGTGGTGCAGTGCAAGCTTGGATAGCCATGTTGGGGTCCTGGCTAGAGTGTGCCCGTGTTCCTGGACTCAGCATCCCAGCTGTGGAAGGGTGGGCATAGTGGGACTGGCATGTCTGTGATCTGCTTTGGGCCTACTGATGCGAAGTGTTCATTATTGCTCACCTTTACGTCAGCCTCACTTGTTTTCTTACCTGGTTTTTAAGAAATCTGTAACCGACGTTTGTTGTTGTTCCTGTTTCCACGCAGCACTGTGCAGTCAGCCTTAGCCTTGTCGGTTTACAGACCTTCATCCGTTCAGCAATTGTCATTATCCTGAAGAAGAAATGCTCTCAGTCCTCAGGGTCAGATCTTCCCTTTAAGTAAAAGCAGCTGGTATTAAAAATATCAAACTAAAGTGATGATAAAGGAAGTTGTTCCAAAAAGCAATCCCTGTGTACCAGAATTAGAGGCAGTGACGCTAGGTCCTGCAGGCCATTAGGAAAAACCTCTGGTCTGTCTTGTATTACAGTTTTTCTCAGGAGCCCAAGGAGAAATTGAGACGTGCTATCTGAAGTAAGGAAATAGAGACTGGTTATGCCCTGAGCATTCCCATACAGATATATCCTGGCTTCAGATTATGGCAGGTTTTAGAAGACAACCATGCATGCAGCAGCTCTTACAGCTTGGGGACTGCTTTTACACTAGCTTAACTTCCTTTTGCTTGTAAAGTTATTTGGCTTATATCAGTTTACAATTGAGGGTTATTAAAGCAGCGGTCAGATTGTCTGGTTTCAGTGCCTTTTTGGAACTCTACAATAATGAAACTCTGGCTCAAAGGAAGAGCTAAGGTGCTTTGCAGTTAATCTCTGCAAATCCAGCAGATGGAGTTGAAATTCATACTAACGGGGATTTAACGGTAATCTCCTGGAACAATGACTCTGCATGACCAGAAACCTTAGCTCCGGTTCTGCTGGTAGGACAGCAGGGTGGAAGTCTAATGCCTTCTCTTTGTGAAGGCAAAGTTTGGGATAGGTGAGCTGGACTGAATAGGTGCTATGGTATTATGCCAAGACTGAGCTGCAGCAGCATCAAGAAATGCGCTATGGTGGGGTTCTCTCACAGCTAGCCAATGTATTGGTTAATGTTTCAAATGATGAACTGGAACGTATCTTAGAAAGAAACAGAAATAAGATAGGATATCAGTAAGAGCAAGTGCGTGAAGGATGCATAGGCAGAAGTAATAAAATATGAATGTAGTATGTACATTTATAGTAATTGTGCAGGTTGCAGAGTAACACACTAAGCAGCAGATCTAATGAGCAGACCACAAAGACAGCTGGCAGTACCATCCAGTTATCCAAAAAACCAAATGTTGTTGCTAGATTTTTAAATAAGGTTGTTGTCAGTGAAACCTAGGAAATAGTCTCACCAGGACTGTGATCCTGCTGTGGGGTACTGCCCCTCAGAGAGGGTGCAGTCGTCTTAGGGGAGACTCCAGCAGGAATAACCTGAGTTTGGGCAGGTGGGGTCAATGAGGAAGGAATGAACTTAGTCTGGAGATGGGGAAGCATGCTGGCAGTCTGCGAACGTCTGTGGTGATGCTGCAGGGAGGAAGGTAATGAATTGTTCTCTGACCTGCTGGGGATAGGGCAAGAATTAAAATTGCAACAGCAGAGGTTTAGGTTAGGCATTAGAAAGCATTTTGGGAAGCTGAAGGCTAATGAAAGGAGTGTGTTGCCTGGGAAAACCTCTAATGAGAATGGTTTGGGTAGGGTTGACCCTGCCTCGGGCAGGCTCTAGGTGACCTCTGCACAGCCCTTCCAGCCCTCTTTCCTGCTGCTGTACTTAAGCTGCTTTTGACTGCTGGGCCCACAGGCAGAGCTTCTCTAGCACATCCTGGTGAGCTTCTGAGAAAATGCTGGTGTATGTCTCCCGCTCTCCCCTCTGTCTGTGCTGTTCCCCACTACGTGTAGCCACCTCACTAGCACGTATACATACAGCGAGTTACTGGTTTGCTACCAGTCATCAGCTTGGCTCTGTACAGCTCAAATCAGAGCTTCTGTCCCTGATCCTGCAAGGTTTAAGCAGATATGTCACGCTAGCATCTGGCTGAGCCAGCCAGTGCCCTCCCTCTGCTCCACAGCATTGTCGGCATTTTGTAGTTCTGGATTTATTGGGTTCAGTTTAGGAGGACCCAGGGACAAGGGGCTGTCTCTCACTAGGCTGGGGCCAGAAATCCTGGAGCATTCTTGTGTCTGCTTGAGGTAAACCAGCTGGAATCCCTCTTCCATCCCCTGGTGCAGGGGCAGGACAATAAATGCCAGGGCAGTCCAAGGTAACATGCAGATACGGATGTTCTTTGAAGAGCTGACCTTTGAACAGAACGTTTCTCAATCTTGCTTGCTGGTGTGTATTTCTCTCCAGGAAAAGGGTGGATCAGCCTCTGCCTGTGTGACAAACCTGCAGCCCATCACTCTGTAGCAGCCCTGCAGATGGTGGTTTCATCCCTAGCCCTGCAGAGCCCTTTCTCTGCCACCCCTGTAGCTTGTCTCTTAATTTTAACTGGGGTGCAGTGTAGGTACAGAAAATTGTCTCTTAATTCTGGAGTGACTTCTATGTACGTGGTTGCATGTATATGCACTCGTGCTGTCAAGATGGTGGCAGATCTGTTGCCTCTCTGGAATCTCTACAGCAACTTCAAAACCTAGATTTTTAATTAATTCTTACAGAAACCAAGAGTTCTGCAGTTGAGGCAACACTCAGTGTATGACTAACAGGCTTGCATTTGGTCTGTTTATTTTATGTTGGTGCCATTTGTGTTGGTATTGCCCAACGTCACGCAGCAGTGGCTGCCTGGACCAGAGCTGTGTTCAGGCAGCAAGTGCATGGTTTTGGCAGCTGAGCAGCAGGGTTGTGCAGGGCTCTTGGCACCCTCTTACGGTGAGCGTGCAGGCGGCAGCTCAGGGATTGGAACTGTTCTGTGAGCAGGAGTTAGGGGAATGTGATTTCTGTCTTAAAGGCAAGTCACAAAATAGGTGTAAAATACCTGATTTTACTCCACTTGTTCCCTGAGATTTCATGCTGTGTACCTTTTTAACTAATCACAGAAAAAGAGCATAAAGAGGTAATGCCTACTACCAGCTGTTTGCTGTCAGAAAAATTCCTGCAAAGCTGGAAAAGAAAGATTGCAGCAAAACACAGCTCTACAGCAGGTGCATTGGCTTTATTTGCTCATGGAAGGAAGAGAGAGGAGGGAGAGAGGAATGGGCATAAGCTGAAAGGAGAGGATAAGAAGGGCTGCTGATGGAGGAGAGGGCATCTGGCACCTTGGAGAAGCCTGCCCCAAGGGTGTTTGCAGGGGATGAGAAGAGACAGTTATTGTTCACTCCAAAATACGAGATCGTAGCTCGGAGGAAGGCTGTGCTAAGGGTGGGGTAGTGTTGGGGTGTGAAGCCGGGAGAGCCTGGCTGCCTGGTCCCAGGCTTGGGGAAGGCTGCAGACAGCCGCAGGCCTGGGTGGGTGGGATGAGGGAAGATGGCAGAGCTCACGCCGGGGGAGAAGGGATGGCACAGGAGCTGACTGTATCGAGCCAAGGGAGGAGCTGGGTGCTCTGCAAAGTTTTACTGAAGTTTAAGTCCTCTCAGAATAGCCCTGTTTGCCTTTATTATCATTAACCAAAGTCAACAGTTAGTTTCTTGATTTAACTCTGTTCTTGCATGTCTGAAGTGCAAGGGAATTAAAGGGCAGCTAAGCCAGCAGATGTCCCTGCCTGTGGCAGATCAGCTGTTTGGATGGGAAAACACCCTCACCAGCCTCTCACTGCCATGAGGAGTAAGAGACGGAGGAAATAAAGACCAACAGGAAAAATTAAGGAGATTGGGGTTGTTTACTGTGGCAAAGAGAGGGCGCTCAGCATCTGTGTGCTAAGGGATTTTTTTAATGTGTGAGTTGTGTCAGGAAGAGGATTATGATGAATTTGTTTTCTGTCTCAGCTCTGGAGGACTTAACCCACAGCAAAGAAGGTGGACAGCAGACTGTAGGAAAACACTTCTAACTGCATGGCTAATTATGCACTGGCACAGCTTACCTAAAGACAAAGATTTCAAGAACCAAGTTGTATCAGGTTTCTGGAGGATGCCGTAGGCGTATTTGATCCTGCATCAGTTCTAGGGTGGGAGTGGATGACCTGCTGAATTCCTTTCCAGCCTGTAAGTGATCTGTAATGATCACGGTCATCCAAGCAAAGCCCCCAGATGACAGATCAAATGATACTTCCACAGTCTCTTCTCCAGTCCTTAAGGTTGTCAGGATCCACCTTTGGTGAGCATTTTTTCACCTCTGAATCTTTTGGCAACCATATGATCATGAACCTCTGTACTGGTCCTGGCTGGCTAACTACTGGTGATTTAGTTTATCCCAAATAGTGATGCATGTGCTGCAGGAAGGCCCTGGGACCAGGTAGGCTCCCCAAAGGCAGGGTTGGTGTATATGCTATTGTTTACCCTATGCTTTATATGCACTGTTTTAGTGCCTATAGATAGAACGTGTTGCATTTCATGTACATAAGCATGGCACTAATGACCGTCACCTTCCTCCCCAGCTTAATTTAGTTTGATTCCTTTGTTCAGTACATGTGTGCTTAATTACACACACAAATTTCTCACCCTCCATAGGCCTTTTCTCTGCCAGTAAGTCCATGTGCATCTTCTTTGTGTAGCCGCGGGAGCTGGTTAGTGGCCTGTGCCCTCCTCCTGTCACTTAATGCCGCAGCGTTTTCAGGGCAGTAAGTTTATCTTGTGGGAGTAAGAAGGGAAGGAGCTTGCTTAGGCCTTTTCCTGCCAGGAGACTTGTCTGGTGTGAGGCTCTTCAGAGCTCATTTTGGGAGCTGGATTTTGTTTTCTGTGCCACTAGAGGGAAACCTCTGCCTTTGCATGAAAATAAAAGGCATCTCAGCTGCCGGATGCTGAAATAGCATGGATGTACAAAGCACAAACCAATTGTTTCTAGCTGCATATCCCAGGCAATCTCACTGTTGATGTACAATATGTGTTGTGCTAGTTCTGTACACATTACTTGTGGTTTGGTGGGGAAAAGAGAGGAATTAAGGAATGAAATTCTGAGCCCATGCTAAATAAGTTGCCTCTGGGGCTGTGAGCTAAGAGATTTCTGGATGGATGAGGCGGCACGGTTTGTGTGCGGTGTGTTTAGGCCGGCGCCCTGCAGCATCCTGGTGTTTACCAAAGCCAGTGCTTGCCCTGTGGGTGAGCCTGGGTAGGGGTGTGTGGGGCAGCAGCCTTTGGGGTCCCGCAGATGGCTCAAATAGCTTTGCTTTCTGAGAGCAAACCTGAATTAAGTTCCTTCCCTAGGGAAGCTCACCTGGCTCTTCAGCTCCCTTGGAGGACCCAGGTCAACTTTCATAGATCATCAGGTAGAGCCTTTCTCTCTAAAGTTGTTTTTCTGCCATGAGGTTTCCCCTCAGTCTCATACAGATTACCCAGCTCAACTTTAATGTGCTGATGCATATAACAGGTTCTTTTTACCCCTTGGAATAAAATCTGTCAATTATTGGAGCAATGACAGAATCAGCACCTTCGGAAACAGTCCCGTGAGCATTTTACCTTTGTAAATTGTCACAATTCAGCTGTGTACACATCTCCTTTCCCTCTCTGCTTCTAATAAGGGGACAAACTGAATCGTGATAAAGTGTATGTTCTTTGATTGCTTCAGTAATATCTATAAGTTGTCTCCAGCAGCATGGACAGAGGACTCCGAGTGTTCTTGAAGAGGTTTGGGGGAAACTCTTAATTTCAACGTAGCATTCAAAGTTACCTTTCCCTTATTCAGGAAGATGATGCTTCACAGAAGTTTCTTGGTATCTGTCTCTCTTCTGTATGTGTTTAAGCTGCTCCAAAATGAATAGCTTTATCAGACATTTGGTAATTTTTTTGTGGTTTTTAGTGACTCCAAATGCATACACTTGCCCTTAGTGAGACTTGTGTGGGTATGCAATTGCAACTGTTGGTCTTGTGGCTTTTTAGCTACTCTCGGGTTTTTTCTTAGTCAAACAAAAGTTGACCCACTACTCCCTGTGCATAACGCTCCTGGGTTTGAGAGGGAGACCATGGAGAAGTCAGGTTGTCAGAGCAGGAGCTGTGTGAGCGAACTAGCTAACAGATCTCTTGCCTTCCATTTTAAGAGTGACCTTTAACTCACCAGGCTTTGCAAAATAACTCCAGCGGAGTGCTGCCATGGCCGCTGGAGGCTTACCCCCTGGGGACCTGCCGCCCTGGGGAGCGGCGTGACGGCCGGCCCCGGCCAGTGGCCTGGCACTGCCATGCAGATCTGCTTGGCTGGTGAAACGCTGAGCTCTGCGCCAGGGCAGCCCATCGGCGCATCCGAGCAGAGGGCTGAGCTGCTCGCCGCGTCCCCCGGCACCCCTGCCCTGAGGGAGAACCAGATGGATTGACGGTGCTGGGCTCCAGTGGGTGATAGCGCAGAATGGCAAGGAGCTATGCCTGTGGAGAGCAGGAGATGGTAAAGAAGACAAAAATCCTTTCCCAGCCATTTCAGTGAGGGACAGCAGCGTGGAATTGGATGTTCTCGGTGACATTGATCCTCTACAACAAGTGCAAGAAAACGTCTTCTATTACAGAAACTACATTCAGCTCAAGGTTCAGGGAGCTATTTTTGGGTGCTCAGCAACTTCACTGAACTTCTGTCTAATAGGTGGGCTATTGCTGGTGTCAGGATTGATTTTTTTTGTATTTTGGCGTAACTTTTTAAATGCATTTATATGAAAAAAGAACATGGAAGATACTCCTCTGCCTGTGCTGACTATGCCAACAGCTCCTTACAATGATCAGAAACCAGGAACCAGTGGACTACGGAAGAAGACCTTTTATTTTGAATCCAAGATGAACTATTTGCAGAATTTTATCCAGAGTATATTTTTTTCCATAGATCTAAGAGATCGACAGGGATCTTCTATGGTAATTGGAGGTGATGGGAGATACCTTAATAAGTCTGCAGTGGAACTGATAGTCCAAATGGCTGCTGCCAATGGGGTTGGTAAACGTTAAATGACTCAATTCCTATAGTTGTGTAGCTGATAAATGCAGAAAACCATAATAAATAAGTCACTATAAGATTTAATTTCCCCAAAGATTTTATTCAACTGCTATAGTTAACTTTTTAATGGAAACTCAGTTTGGTTGCACAGAAATGACTCTTTTTTTACTTTTAAGTGATGCAGTTGGACAGAAGTATGTGTGAATGCACATGCAGCAAAGAAACAAATACTGCTTGGGTTTTGTGCGCTCTTGTTTTGTGTTTTGACATACGACAAGCTGTTGGCACCTGTGGATTTCATAGTCTGTCCATCAGATCATAAAACCCTGATACTGTTCAGAAGCAAAGTAGCAGGTAAAGCCATAGCTCGCTGCTCAGTGGCAGCTTGGCAGAAACTCTCTGAGCTGCTCGGCAAATGAAAAGGCAAAGCGCGGTTGTTTCTTTCTCAACGGGTACAAGTTGTGGCTATGTGATAAGTACACCAGGAGCCTCTGAAAATCACAATAAGATGGGAGTTAGCAAGTGAGTGGCAACCTTTGCAGTGATCTCTGATTGTGCTGGAAATCTGTTTTGGAAGCAGAACAGAAGGCTTGTCTGTTTGCAGCAGTGCACGGTTTGTGCGCTGTGAGACTCTTGGGCACTGGGGTTTTGTCTGTTTCCTTCTGCTTCTTGCGAATAAAAGATTTGGCTGTCTGTCCTGGGTCTTTTAGTGTAGAGCAAACTTTACACTGAAAGACAGGTTTTTAGGAATTTGTTTGACAGAAAACCTTATCTGATCACAACAGGGTAATTAGTAATGAATGGGAGAAGAGGAGGAGATAACTTTTTTTTTTCCTTTTTAAAATCAACGTATTTTCCATCTTGGGGAAAAAAAAGTCCTTTGGCATTGAAAATTAATGTGTTCCCCTTAAGTCGGTGTATGGGCTGAGATGAAGAGCTCAAAAATGTGCACAAAGAGCCAGGCCTGCTGCTTGGACTGTTTGACACTAGGACAGATTTTCTGCTGGTAAAGGTGAGATTAGACTGATCTTCACCAGCTGAGACTTTTCTCATACATTTCTTTTCAGCATTGTGGCCCATGTCTGGCTAAAATCTGGTTTTGCTGCCAGTGTTGACATTTTTCATTGATCATTTTGATATGCTCTGCCTAATATCTGTGATTATCAGCATTGTGCTCATCTTGCTCTATAGACTAGAAGGGATGAGTGCAAGGATGTTTTCAAATATAAAAAAACCACGAGGAGGGCATGTATGTGGTGTTCTTGAGTATGTGAAAATCTCTTTTGTCGGTGTGTGGCAGAGATAGGTACTGTTATCTCTACCAATGTGGGATCAGCGGGATTTCCACATTGCACCAAGCACACTTGCTACGTTGGTAGCATCACACTGCGTGTTTTAAATGATGATTATTTGGTTAAAGGAAATGACCGAGGTAGTTTGTCCCTTTAACGTGGCTTGTATAGACATGTCTCTGTTTGGAGTTGTAACTGTGGCACAGTGTATAGGATTGGTGTGTCTCGGGATGCAGGAAGACTGGAAGGCTGTACTGATGACATGGTACAGCTGTAGACATTGGCTTTCTTGGCATGGAAAACATGTTTTTGGTGTCAAAGCATCAGCCTGCGTTACTGGGGGGAGGAGGGAGGTCGAAGGAGCTCTCCTTCATTGCCTGTGTGCGTTTCATTGGGGATTTCAGTAAAACCGGGTTGAAGTATTGCCTGGATTGCTTTGAAGTGCTGTAACCCAAACGCTGCTCAGAGTGCATCTGCTTGTGAACAGGTCTGTTTTGAGCATTCTGTGAAAGATATTTCTGCATCGTTATATCCTTTGATTTTTCTCATAAGAAATTCCAGAGAATTAAAAAAGATAAAGTGTAAATTACTCAGCACACTGCTACACGGAGCAGCCTTTTCCAGTGGTTACCACCAAGGATTTAGCATTGGATGGGTGGGGAATGGCAGCTGAAAACCTCTGAAAGCCAAGGAAGACCCCAGATCAGAGAGCAGCTTGTACAAGGACAAGTTTTTCTTTTCCTTCCTCGCTGCAGGAGCTGCAGTGCACATAGAAAAGCTGCAGTTTGGCTGTGCAGGAAGGACGAGTTGGGTAAGGACAACGGATCTGGTGTGTTCACCCAGCTCTCCTGCAGCCACTCTGCGTTTGGGAGGAAAACCCCCTTGTTTTGCCAATCCTCTGCAGCATCCCTTGGGCGGCATGCGAGGCACGGCAGAGCCCTGCTGCAGAGGGGTGTTGCAGCTGAATGTGACCCTTGAAGGGAAGCTGGGAGACAAAAGAGGAAGTTTTAGAGAGGAGCCTCCTGGGCACTACACTAATTCTCGGTGAAGGTGAAGGAGCAAGACTCAGATGCCGGAATAAAACACTAGACAAGGTCTGCTGGCTTGGACTGAGAATGGTGAATAAAGCAAAACCTATGTAGGCTGGGCTGCTTCAGATTAAACATGTGGCATAATAAACGAGTGCAATCAGCCTGGTAGAGAGGCGCTGTGAGGGCTGTAATACTGGCTACTATGGCCAGCTGGAAGAAGGGCATTCACTCTGAGTTTATAAACTGCTCTTTCACATTTATGCTTGTTGTTTGCTAGAGCTGCAGTTCTTTTAGCGGCACCTCACTCGCCCAGCTGGTCTGTGACAGCTGTAGCATGTAATAACTGATCAGCAGCGAAGCAGGGGCTTAGCACCAGGCAGTGCTGCAGGAGAGGAATCACAGTCATCCAGTGCCCTTGGCTTAGCACCCAATGTGGACCTTCAGTCTGGGAACGCTGCCTTTTGTTTTCTGGTTTGTGTTTGAATGGAATTCTTCCTCTTTTCTCGGTTGTATACAGGGTCTAATCTCCTCGGTTGATGGAGAGTGGTCTGGTATGTTTTTAAATCTCCGTCACCTCATTTTGGGGGCTATGGTAAAGAGCATGTTCTTCCAGAAAAATATTCATCTTCTGTTTTATTACATGAACTCCAGCAACTGGATCCTGCTTACCTTGTATTGCTTAGCGCATTGGTCTGGGTTTAATCTCGGTGATATTACTAAATTTATGGGAAGGAGGTGTGTTAGCCGCTGCGAGTAAGAGAATCTGCAGCTGGTCCCGTGGGAGTAGTGATGATCATCGATTTTTATTTTCTTTTAGCTTCTCTCAGTCCCATTGTGTCTTCTGAAAGTAAAGTTTGAGACCATAGCCAACGGGGCTTGTTGGTTTGTTTTTTTTATTGTTGTTGTTGTTTAGGTGCCTCTGGAAGGGTCAGCTCTTCAGTGCAAGCTGCTGTGTCCAGTTGAGCTGCAGCATTCATAAAGGAAAATGCTAACAGGGCACCGCAGAGCAGGGTCAGACGTTCACTGTGCAGAGAACTCTGGCAGCCTCCCAGGAACAAGGGAGTTTGCTTGCAGAGAAGCAGCACCTCTGCCGTGAGCACGTTTCCTGGGCGCTCCAGTTTACCTGTCGCCAGCGTTTGGGGGTTTGGTGGTGTTGCTGGTTTTAGGATTTGGGACTCACAGGAGTTTGGTTTGCTCTTTAATTTTCAGATTGGCCGCTTGGTCATTGGGCAGAATGGCATTCTGTCCACCCCTGCGGTGTCCTGCATCATCAGGAAAATCAAAGCCATTGGTGGAATCATTCTGACAGCCAGCCACAACCCCGGTGGGCCCAGTGGAGATTTTGGCATTAAATTCAATATTGCCAATGGAGGTAAGGTCGCTTGGTTTGTTTTGATTTACTTTGTTTCTGTTTGACTGTTTCTTGTGTTGACCCTGAGGAACCTAATTTAACTGTCTTTAACATCACAGAGATTCAGTGCCCTAAGCAGTGGGCTTCCCTAAATGGAGCAAGTGACTGATCTGCTCCCCTCGTACCCTGATATTCCTGTCCTCGGGAGGTATTCCCAGCCCCAGGTCTTTTGCTGTACTTCTGAAGTATACTCCTTTCGCAGGCTGATTCTTTAATGCCTTCCCCCATTTATGGCATAAAATATGCCCATTTTATCTTGCAGGCCCTGCTCCTGAAGGTATCACAGATAAAATTTTCCAAATCAGCAAGAAAATTGAGGAGTATGCAATCTGCCCAGATCTCCACGTGGACCTGAGCACCATTGGGAAACAGCAGTTCGACTTGGAGAACAAATTTAAACCATTTACAGGTAAACAACTGTTCTTCTTGGGAAGTTTCCTTTTGGGTAGAGTTAGCCCATAAACAGGCAAAGACATCTGGTGCTTCTGAAGGACAGACGAGGCCATTCTGACCTCTCCTCACCTGTCGGAGAACCCAAGCAAGGACATTGCTCCTGGTCACGCGGGTGGCATCCTGGCTTTTTTTTTGGCCTGCATCGCATGTTTTATAGACACTTTAATTATATCATTGTTTCTGTCCTATGAAAGGTGGTTGTTACGAAATGGATAGGTAAATCTGATCCATCAAACTTCACTAAAATTAGAGACTTTGTCTGTAAGGCTACCATTAACATGTACTTGCAAAACAGACAACTCTGCAGTTAAAGTGCCTTTTCCTGGTTTAAAAACTATAGTGTTAGTGTTTAATCTTTGATTTTTTTTCCCCATGGTTTCACATATAAAAGCTGCCTCTGTGAGTAGGAAAGCCATGTCACACGTGACTTCTGTCAGTCAGCAGTGAAAGATGAAAATGCATTAAAAGAAGACTTGAAAAACGCTTACTGTGCGTATTTTTTACCATCTCCTGGTGACTTATGCTTATAATTAAAACAACAATAAATCAAAGATCATAAAAGTTGGTGTTTCTCAGTCCCCATTTCTGTATAGTGGAATTTTTATGTTAATGGGGTTTTCAGGGCTCTAACTTTATATTGCCTGTTAGTTGCAAAGGTGCAACTTTTTCAGACTATTAGGTGCACAGTTCCCATCGACTTTGGTGGAAATTGGAGATCAGTTTTTGTATGTATGTATATTACTTTTTTCCCCTTTTCCTTTAATCTCCACTCTCCCAGTAAGTGGAGTGGGACTGAGCCCTCTTGAAAGAAGTCCAGGAAGCCATAGCAGTGATTGTCTTAAGGGTTTTGTTGGTCTGTTTGGTCTGTAACCTGGTTAGCCGTGACAGCCCGTAATTAAATTCTTAATATAGGACCATTACTGTTGTCCTTGTGAAATGATTCTATGGGATGTTCAAAGGCTCTGTGCTGAGCCCTGGCCCTTTGCACTAGGGACTGTCAGCACTGTGCCATGTGTAGCAAAATTACATTTCTGCAAAGATTTCAGACTGTGAGAGCTGGTCTCTATTTACTTTTTTTTTTTTTTTCCCAGTGGAAATTGTGGACTCGGTAGAAGCTTATGCAAATATGCTCAGGAACATCTTTGACTTCAATGCATTAAAGGAACTGCTTTCAGGGAAAAACCACCTCAAGATTCGCATAGACGCTATGCATGGAGGTATGGCTGGGCTTAGGTTTGGGACATTGTGGGTGGCTGGGTGTCCTTGGGGCTTTGCCACCTACTTCAGAGGGAAAGCTTTTTTTCTGGAATTCCTATACAACACCTCTAAATTTGGGTTTTGTTTTGTAACATCCTGCATTTTGCAGGCAAAGTTTTTATGGCTTTACATTATTTTCTTTTTTCAAATGTTTGATCTCAGGAGTTGACCTAGGGCAGAAATATCAGTGGGGTTTTGGGGGGATGCTGTGTGGCTCACACATGTCAATCCATGGTTGAGAGGCAGAGCCGGTTAGCACTGATGGTGTGGTCAGAGCTGCCCTGGTAGACTTAATATCAGTGTCCCATGGAGGTCACAGCAGTTAGGCAAATATCTGCCCATAGAAATTTCAGTACAAAAATGGGGCTGTTGGACTGTTTTATATAAATTAACATACAAGCCAAGCTTGTGAGTCTCTTTACCATAGACATTTTTAGGAGCACCCTAGCTTTCTTACCATCTTGTTTCTCTTGTCTCCAGACCATTCCCATTCCTATGCTCGCTTACTTTTTTTTATTGTCTACATCATTAGTGTTTGAGAGCAGTAAATCCTGTTGTACTGCTGGATATCTGTGAATCACACATGTATTTTGTTCTGTTATATGGGGCTGTCATACTCACACCTCTGTGCACCTGGGGCATAAGCCCTTCACAGTGGGATCCTGGCTCATGCGCTGAGCCCCTGGCATAGGCTCATCCTCACTTCTAAACCCGTGAGTGGTTTCAGTTATTTAGTGGGACAGCCCCTCAGCTGAAGAGCTTGCTTTGGCAGGAACTTGTGTGTCTGGATAAGAGCAAGCTTAAGCACACCTATGTGCTGCTTGAGGCTTTTGATGTGAGCACTTGTGCTTTAGTACAATAAACCACATAAACTGGCCCAAACCCAGAAGACCAGAGGCCTGGCTGGTTATGTGGCTGGTGCAGAGCTGACTGAGGGCAGAGCTGACTCATTTCCATGTTTTGCCGTGATAGTTGTGGGCCCTTATGTAAAAAAGATCCTGTGTGAGGAGCTTGGAGCCCCAGCAAATTCAGCTGTGAACTGCACCCCGCTGGAGGACTTTGGTGGCCACCATCCCGACCCCAACTTAACCTACGCTGCTGACCTGGTCCAGACCATGAAAACAGGAGAGTATGACTTTGGAGCTGCCTTTGATGGAGACGGGGTAAGTGGGCTCTTCTGTAT
This sequence comes from Falco biarmicus, assembly GCF_023638135.1. Taxonomy (NCBI): domain Eukaryota; kingdom Metazoa; phylum Chordata; class Aves; order Falconiformes; family Falconidae; genus Falco; species Falco biarmicus. Next base: position 5,431,096 of record NC_079298.1, on the reverse strand, counting down.
TCACCTTTTTTGCCCCTTGGTCAGCTGTGGGGGAGTGACTGCTCAGCTGCTTTTAAGCAGAGGAGGATGGAGGTTGAAGACCTATTTTATTTTTTCACCCCCTCCCTCTCCCCCTTCTGTAACTGTGAATGGAAATGAACCACTTGCTGCAGTTTGCCACTGTGGCAATAGTTGGCTACTGTGTTAATAATGCAGTCCAAACTGTATTTAAATAGTTTTAAAGGCTGTGAGAAATCAGCAGGAAGGTGCAATGCTATACAGGTGTTGCTGTTTAACTTTCTCAAACTCTGTATTTATTTCAGTGCAGTCAAAAAATCGCTGTGAGTTGTTGGGTTTATAGGCTGCGCCTGCCAAGTAGAACAACTTCTGCCACTGCAGCCTCTCTGTGCTAAGTGGGGATGAGAGCTGTTTCTCTCTTGTCTTCACCAGGATCGCAACATGATTCTTGGGAAACACGGCTTCTTTGTGAACCCCTCCGACTCTGTTGCTGTCATCGCTGCCAATATTTTCAGTATCCCTTATTTCCAGCAGACCGGCGTCCGTGGCTTTGCCCGGAGCATGCCCACCAGCGGGGCTCTCGATAGGTAGCACTACTTCTGTGTGTGGTGGGAGAGGGGAGGGGAGCCCTGCGAGGAGGGGTCTGTCCCTTTTTTGTGGTTTAACACATGTCTGTGGCGGGGAGTGAGTGCATGGTCCCCCTGAAGGGTGAAGCGGTGCCAGGGCTGCTGCGGGCTGGCTGCCAGGGGAGGCAGTGAAGTTTAATGAATTAAATCCTGTTTGGGGACATGGCAGAGCTGGGCTCTGCTCTTGGCTCTTTCTCTTTGCTACAGCTAAGCCCAAACAAATGATCCTCCCCACCTTTTTATTTATTTTGTTTATTTGAGAGTGATACTTTCTTTGTTAAATGCTTTGAGATCTACAACTTAAATCACTTTAGGAAAGCTATGTGTTTTATATCTATCCTTCAGTTGCGCATCCCACCCATTTCCCAAATGTTACACTGGGATAAAATAAGAGGATTGCTGCACAAAGAATTGTTGGTTGTAAAAAACCAGAACAGTGGCATGACCTGTCTTCAGTGTTACCCCAAAGGAGATGCTTGGTGGCCACTGAAGCTCCTACTGCAGCATTTCACATGGGAGCGCTGAGTCCGGCTGTGACGTGACTTAGCCTTCTTACCTTTGAAGGGTGGCCCATGCTACAAAGATTGCTTTGTATGAAACTCCAACTGGCTGGAAGTTCTTTGGAAACTTGATGGATGCAAACAAACTGTCTCTGTGTGGAGAGGAAAGCTTTGGTACTGGTAAGTCAGTGTTCCTGATTTCACCAATGATGGTATTATTCCTTCTCTTAGTTCTTTATTGCGCTGGGTAGCTTGGGATTTCTCTTTCATGTGTAGTTTTTAATGCTTCTAAAATAGTAAAACAAAAGCTTGCAAGAATCACTGGTAGAAACGAACACAATGCTGAAAGTTTTGTCAGGCAAGAGCTAGTCCTCCTTTTGGCTATTTAGGAAGGCATATGCAGATATGCAGGAAGTTTAAGGGCCTCTTTACTAGCCCGGTCATTGCGTCTATGGGGATTAAGTGCAATGTTAAATGTATTTTTCAACTCTTGGTGGCCAGGAAAACCTTCTAAATGTTTTCATTTCTGGAAGAAATATGGTTTGAAGCATGCAGTTTTATTAGGGAAGGTTTCAGGTCACTATTAAATCTCTGAGCTTAATAGGGCCCTCATTTTCCTGTTCTAAAAACAAGGTATGATTTATAAAGTTTAAATTAACACTTGCCTTTGAACAGTCTAAGCAAGTTATTAAGTTACCGAGAAACAAAGTGAACATCTTAAGGAATTTACTAGGGGTGTGCACGTGACACAAAACTATTATTTGTGCAGGGAAGTTAAAGCGAGCAAATTTTGCTCTGCATCGGAGTGGCGTGCTCAAAATGCGCCGTGTTCCTGGGAGGCCTCGGCAGTTTCTGAGTTTTCCCGTGGCACCTACCACATGGTTTTAACATCCTGACTCTGGAAATGAGACCTTCCCTGCATGCAGGAGGTCAGCACCTAATTCATGCGCAAAGGCTGCGTTTTATCTGGTCTGAGTTCTCCCTGAGATACTGTTTTCCCTATTTTCTGAAAGATCTTTGAAGACCAGAGGCAGCTGGTAGGATATGCGAGGCACAGGGCCTTGGGAGAATTTAGGTTGGATGATTCCAAGCTCGAACCTTAAGTGTTTTTGTTCCCCGTGTTTCAGAAAAACATTTTAGGCTGTGCATGGATGTCCCACAGAGCAGGGATGGTCTTAAATCCCCAAATGCCTGAAATTAAGTGCTTTGTAGAACTGGGGTGCACAACTTGACATAAAAGAATTACCCCATCTTTTCTGTAGCTGAGGAAACGGGGTCACAGACTCTGGCTGAAAGCAGTTTGCTGTGGGGCTGAAGCAGTCTTCAGTATTTTAGCAATCGAATGCTATTCTGATACACAGGGTTTGGCCTCAGGTTAGAAGGAAGGGAGAATTTCAGAAAATGTATCTCTGTAGAGAAATCTTGAAGTAAATCATGAGTAAAGAAAGATTTTGGAGTTTTGCCCTGGGTGATTTTCAGCATGCATTAAGTTCATATTCTGGACTTCGGTTAATGAGAGGGCACTGGCATTTCAGTAAATAAATAAAAACAAAAAGCAGCAAATGATTCATGGAGCTGCTGATAGGAGATGGTCTCTAACGAGCAGCTCTCTTAAAATTGTTTCCATCCTCTGTTGTATGAGCAATGAACTCACAGTTTCTTTCCGTCCTCCAATAGGTAGGTGACTCTGCATTACAAATCAAAGCGAATGATTCCATTTGCAGCCGGGGCCGAGAGAGAGGTTTGAGATTTTGGCCATGCAGTGGCCAGGAACTGAAGCAGTTTTTTGTGGGGGGACAGATTAAGGAGTATTGGGCTCCCCCTGCAATTCAAAGGGGGGTTGTCCATCTGGCAAATGCACTTTAAGGAATGAAAAGGGGTGAGGAAGGTTGTTTGATAGTAAGTTAATGAGGAGTTGTTTGGAGCCGGACAGAATGTGAGTGCTGAAGGGGAGAGAGGTGAAGGAGCAGCCAAATAGACCCAGTAAAAATTGAAACAAACTGTGACCCAGTGGGACTGGAGTCCAGGAGCAATTAGAGTAATGTGACATGACAGAATTCCTGCTTGCTTTCTTGGGTATTTTATTCCAGCAATAAGTTGATACATCACATGGGACTTCTGTTTATTTAGCATTCCTCTCCATCACCTCTGTGCAGCTCTCTCCGCTGTAAAGGACCGTGAGGGTAATTTATGGCTGCGTCCACAATAGTGGGATTTGTGTAAAGCGCCACGTAACCTGTGCCCCAGCCCCCAGCCCTTTTCCCCAGATGATTGCCCACTCTGGTAATTCTTGAGAGAGTAAAGTGGCAGCTCTGGAGCGCTCTCTGCATTAGCAGGCATGCTCTGGCTCCTTGGGATTTCGCTAATACCTGTTTGGAAGTTTTCCAGAGCTCAGAGGATAGAACTCAGGAGTTGTGCATCTGTGGGGCACAACTCCGAACTCGTAAGAAGCCTGGAATCAGAGTTGGATGTATTCTGGGCTGCCATTCGATCCCTCATTTAATTTAGGTGTTCAGGGTGCCGTCTAAGTTGCGACACCCTCTCGGGTTTCCCGAGGGCCTGGGTGCTGCGCAGTCCCTGCCCCACCGCCGTCAATCCCTGTCCGCTGTGTTCCCAGGGCAAGGCTGGGCAGGCTCTGACCGCTTCCTACTCTCTGTGTCACGCACGCTGTGGAGGAGCCCCCTGCTAGCCGAAACAGGGTCTTTCAGTGCCCGGCGCGTGGGAGTGAGAGCAGGCGCGAGGCTCTCTGCCGGTGTCCACGCGTGAATGGGGTCTCTCCTTGCGCAGGCGTTTGCCAGCCCCGGTGGCTGGTGCTGCCTGACGGGCTGCTCTGCTCTCCGTTGTGGGGTAATTTCAGAGTCATTAGGGTTTGGCTTCCTCAGCGAGGGCTGACATTTTTCTTGGTGCTCAGCCAGAGTATGTGCTGATCAGAATATGCTGATTTGGCAGACGGTACGTGACAGCTGCCTGAAGAGGTTGATGTTAGTCCTTCCCAAGCTGTTCCTTTGCATTTGCCTTTTTTTGATGACCTTTTTAGTGTGCATTCCCCATTACTTCCTCGGAAACAGAATTAAGGATCTGTGAACAATGAGAGTGTGTGTGTGTGTTAAAAGGAGCCGAATGTTTTATTTGGGCTACAGCTAAAAGCAGATGATGTCTTGAACCGTTTTAACAATACAGCAGGGATGGAGCTTATGAAATGTCTTCCGTTTGTGAGTTTGTACGACTGCCAGTTGAATGGAGGAGAGAAGACAAGGTAGGGCCGTAGCACAGGCTCTCGTGTGAAAGAAGGTGAGAATGTGTTTCTGCTGTGGCTCTCTGCAGGCTCTGACCATATCCGTGAGAAGGATGGGCTGTGGGCTGTCCTGGCTTGGCTGTCCATCCTAGCCACCCGCAAGCAGAGCGTGGAGGACATCATGAAGGATCACTGGCAGAAATACGGCAGGAACTTCTTCACCAGGTGGGGAGAGCGCTCCTGACGCCTTTACGCTTACCTCTGTCCTGTGTCCCACCCTCTAAGGTCGGAGCCCCAGGCACCAATGGCACCAGCAGGTGCTACCGCAGGGCTGGTCCTGCCTTGTTACACTTGCAACACTGTCCTGTTGCAGTAATTTAAACACCCCTGAGCAGTTTGCTGCAGTCTGCAACATACCTGGGTTAAATAAAACAGGGGGCGTTCACCTTAACCTTCCATGATGTCCAGTTTAAGATTTGTTACTCCAAACATGAATCTAGTAAGTATCAAAGTCAGCAAAGGCTGTACACGTTATATATGCAAGGTATCTTTTTTTTTTTTTCTTTTAATGGAGACTTTTTTTCCCTGCGAGAGGCTATTTTGCCATCGGAACAGTATGTCTCTTGAGACCACAAATCACAAGTTAGTTTGCATTATCTGCAGTGATAGCAGTGTCTCACTGAACTGATGCCCAGCTCCTAGGCTGTTACTCACCTGGTTGACTTTCTGTCCGGTCCCAAAATACTCTTAATATGAACTGTGGTAGACACGGAAGATGAAAAGGGAAGGAGTGAGAACCAACCTGCACATAACCAGAGGTGGAAACGCTGTCTGGAGGGAAAGCATTAGGTAGAAATCTTTCAGCTTGGAAGACCTATGTGACAATTCTGTCTCAGATTGCCAAATGAAGGAGCTTGCCTTCTCCTTCCGCCCACCTCCTTGCCAGCCAGCGTACATCTGAGCCATTTAAATCTGTGGAAAAAATGCCAAAGTCTAGAATAAAAAGTCAGTCTTTTAGCACCAGAGGTATGTCTGCATAGCGAGGTAAGTGCAGTGGTAGGCAGGTTAGCAAGCCTGTGCGTGCTTCATCTAGCCAGCCGGGCAAATGAAAGCGGTGCAAATCACACTGGCAATCAGAGCACAAAGTCTCAGATGCTGATGTGTGCTTCAGCCACTCTGCTGCCTCTCTTACCTGGTGAATGAGATCAAAGCTGGCACTGGTATGTTATCATGGGCTGCAATCACACCCCCATTTTGCTGTGGGGATGCACATGAGGATGTTCAGGCAAACTGTTATCGTGAGCAACCTGTTGAGATCCTATCGGCAGAATTAGAATAAATTATTTGCAGTCAGCGTTGTTGGAGTCCAGCCCTCTGTCTTCGATCTGTCTGGTGCACAACAGCACAACTTGTGCTTTCATCTCTCCTGACGCCACATGCCTGTGATACAGTTACAGTGTCTCCCATGAATTTGCGTTGGATTGTAGCTATATTGCTGCACACAGATTCTCCTCTCTTTCCTTACCGTTGTCCCCTCCAGTAAGGGGGTAGAGAACATCTATAAGGCAAACCACAGTGTTTCAGCAAGGGCATCACAAAACATTGCTACTTCTTACAGCCTCCCCTAATCTTTGTTTTGTGGTGACTGGTTGTAGATACGACTACGAAGAGGTGGATGCAGACGCAGCTAACAAAATGATGAAGGATTTGGAGACAGTGATGTTTGACCGTTCCTTTGTGGGGAAGCAGCTATCGTGTGGTGACAAAGTCTACACGGTTGAGAAAGCTGATAATTTTGAGTACAGTGATCCTGTGGATGGAAGCATCTCCAGAAACCAGGTGGGCATAGCCTCACCTGGGCTGAGCGTGACCTCGGAGGGGTGGTGCGCTCTGTATTTTGGGCTTAGTCCTTGTCTGTTGCGTTTGTACCTGCTTTAAAGTCAAACATTGCATTTGTCCCTTGGAAAATTTTTTCTGCCCTGTGTTTGCTGGTGGGATCCTGCCCTGTGTGAGACAAATTGCTGCCTTGGAGAGGCACTAGAGCAGCAGGCTGCTGCGAGAGAATCCTCCGTAGATGCCTTTGTCCCTGAGCTGATGGCACTCCTCATGTCCTTGCCCCTAAGAGGGCAGGTGGTAGTGCAGGGTGGCTGTAATGAGGGATTGAGTTCCGGGCTCCAGAAGTCACAGAGGTATTAAACACATGTGATATGAGTGACCTGTCACCAGAGATTACTGAAATAAAAATGATGGATTGGTTTAACAGCTCAATGTGGAAGCATAGTAAGGGGGAGGAATAATGGAGAAATCCTGCAGGAATTATTGCCTTGCCTGTAGGACGACAGGAGCATTTTCTTTACGTCCTGTTTTTGTGGAAGAGCAGTGGGTTGGTAATGCTGTGTCTGACAGGGGATCAGTCCCTGGCTCTTGTTTCCAAGCAAGTGTTGGGGGGATGGACCTTACAGCAGTAACGCTCTTTGTGTTCAGGAACTCTAGCGAGTTCTCCAGAGTTAGGTTAGGAGGGACACTCACACCCCTGGGAGAGGGGAGAGGATAAGAGAGGAGCCTTCTGTGGCTCCCTGAAGAGGAGGAGCTCAGGGATCATGCGGGTCAGGCATAGCCACACTGGGTTGCATGGAAAATACCTCGGGTACCCAAGAGGCGCGTTGCTGAGCGGCTCTTCTCCCCTTCTGTCGTACCAGGGCCTGCGGCTCATCTTCTCTGACGGCTCCCGTATCATCTTCAGACTAAGCGGTACTGGCAGTGCTGGAGCAACCGTGCGGCTGTACATCGACAGCTATGAGAAGGATGCTCAGAAGATACATGAAGACCCACAGGTAAGTGTTGCATCTCAGTCACCGGCACCGCTGGCTCCCACCCTTCCTAAAAAGCTTAAATCTTTGCTTAGTGTTGCTTTCTGTAGAGCTATGTGGAGGTGCTAGGTATTTTGGAAGCAAGAGCTTTGGTAGCTTTAATCCCAGTATAAATAGATGTATTAAAAAAAACAGCTCTGTGTGTAGCAAGTGTTACTTGTTCAGAATTGCTCACAGCTGCTTCTGCAGTAACAGATTTGTTTTCCTGTTTGTTTATTGTACATCTGTGGCTGGTTGCAGGTGTGGAAGGGCACTGTTTCAGTCCTGAACTGGCCTTCTGGTTGAAATGGTGCATCGCTAGGGATAAAATGAGCTCTTTCCTGTACTGAGTGTGGGAAATACTTGTTTGAAACAAACAAACGGGGGTAAAAGGATGCAGTGGTATTTAAGATGACACTGACCTGTTTTGTGCTAAGTTTAATGCGCATTCTTTACATCATTTAAAAATGCTGTTTACCTTTCTTGTAGGCATGGGAGGAAAAGAATTCTCATTTTATATTCTCCAGCGAATAGTCTTTGAGCTTTTTTGCATAACGTACTGTGCCATTATTGACAAAAGGACTAAAAAACCCCACTTTCTGAGAAGCACAAACTAAACCTAGGGTTTAAATATCCGATGCTGATGGTGCAAAGTTTGGAGTATGGGACAATGAGGGTAGTAGCAGCAATGCTGGAGCTGCACTCGGGTTTTTTCTCTGAACCTGCATGCGGTCGTAACACTGGGTCCCTCGCTGCGCCGTTCCTCTCGCTGGTCTCACCGCTCGTGCTGTGAACCTGGAGCGGTCCTTGGGTCAGTATTGCCGAGCTTTGCGTGTCCCAGGCCGACACCAGCTGCCTGCGAGGGAAGGGTGGATGTGACGTGTGTAGGCTGCGCCTGCCGCTCTCCTCCGCGGTTCTGAGCCATCTCTTTCCTTTCTGCAGGTCATGTTGGCACCTCTCATTTCTATTGCACTGAAACTTTCACAGCTTCATGAAAGAACCGGCCGCACCGGTCCGACCGTCATAACCTAAAGCCTTGGTCAGACATCATGCTGGAGTGCACACAGGCCGACTTCCTTCACTCGGTTGCCCCTTTTATTGTCAACTCTGTCACTAAAAGAGGAATATTAGTTTTATCTCTGTATTTAAGAACACTATTGAACTCCTAAGGATAGACAATAAAACCCAGCCCCTGTCAACACTGTGTGTGCACATTGCTGTGCTGCTTTTCTGCGTCACACAGCGCTGCTGGCGATTTGTGTATGGTGCTCATTAGCACAGCCTTTTGGTTTAGCATATATACTCTTTTTTTTTTTTTTTTTTTTGTGCTTAAACAAAAGGCTCTAGAAATAACGGAGAGACTAAATTCTTCAATAATACAGAGGCTTTTTTTGATCTTGGAAACTTTCCTGGAAAAGAAGCACAAATACTTTATCCTTGTTAATACAGTCTTTTAAATGTGATGTCTCTGAATAAGCAATGGCTGTGTATTAAGGCTGAGTGGTTTTGCTTAGGTGGATTTTTCCCTTTCAAAACCAAGTTATGTAAATTGATCTCGATTTGCCTTCTGTAGAAGAAAAAACCCACAACAAACCCTCCACACAGAAATGAGCAATAGCAAGCGTTGCAGGATATTAAAGTGATATGGGCTGCAGTTAGTGTTCAGTGCTCTTTTATTCTCTTGCATCGTGATAGGCTCTCTTTTGAAGAATGAATTTGATGAGCTCTTGTTTGGTTGAACATGGATAGTAAGATCCTTGGAATAATCAGATTTGCAGGCGTTAATGTGCAATACCTTACCCAGGGGCACAGAGAGGGTCACTTTGGAAACAGATGCATGTCTCTGCAGCTGCATCTTCCTGCCCTTTTTCTGGAAGCCATCCCCTTGGAGGAGCTGCATTCCTGCTCCTGGCCTGACTGGCTGGC